>NW_024045131.1:1694214-1721236 GCF_012273895.1 Zerene cesonia | reverse complement strand
AATACCATAAACTTTTTGCAGATTCAATGAACATCACTTATTACGTACAACACATATTATTTTAAATTTATTATTCAAACAGTGTGCACTTATATAAATGGTTTTTATGTCCACTTACCAGAAAAAGAACACGCTGAACAGAATATAGCAGAGTCATCTGTACATCTTGCACATATCGATCACGTCTTGCATCTCAAAAACACTAAGAAAAAAAGAAGGTTAGCACTGAAAACTACAATTTTGACGTATTATGATGAACGTGTATAGCCGAAAAACGAAACACACGATAGAAAGAATGATAGCGATATGATACGTTCCAATATTAAATAATTAATTCACTAAAACGATTCACTTTCAAAATAAAAATAGTCTGGTAGACGCTGCGTCGACCACCGCGCCACTGTCTGTCTGCTGTGCTGTCAATATTCGTCAAAACGAAAATGGCGACACCCTCGACAGAATACGATCATCGCTAGCCTGTTTAATCGTGCCTCTCTGTTTAACATGTGATTTTAGAAAAAGACGGCTAATCGACGTGTTGTTTTCAACACGACTGGACTGATTTGTGATGTCACGCCCAGCGGCGTAACGTTTTGCGTAATTATATGTTCATGATAGCTTGTAAACTTGTTTTAATAACGTTAATCTACCATCGTTTTGTATTATGAGGTTAGATGAATGTGTAGGTCATGACACAGGTTAATTATAGCATCACCTAGTAATAATTTGAAGTAAAAGTTCTTTGCGCATGTTAAGCCCGTCCCACCACTCAATATCTGTCGTAAAAGCGCCTCCTACTTCTTTTTATTTTATTCAGTATTTTCTTTTTTTCAGATCTACGTCTCCGCTGCATTAATTTGGTACTACTATGCAGTCGCAATGCAGTTTGATTAATAATGAAGTTAAATGTAATAAGTGTTCTTTTTACAGCGTTTTCCTTTTCGAATATATTTTTTACAGTGTCGTATTGTAATTAGAACATCCTTTATTTAGTTAAATATTAAGAACATTTGTTATTTAATTATTTGCAGTTATCATTAAAATTACTTATTTGTGATTATAAATTATGATGATATACATTGTTGATTACATGTCCTGTAACGTTTTTTTTTTCAATACGTATACAAAAAAGCATATCAAAGATTTATCGAACTTAATATCGATTAATATTTATAGTACAACAAGGAATCGATTCTTAGTTAATTGATAATTACTAATTTTAATAATTGGGTAAATTAAAAAGTATACAATACATATAAACAATCAAGTTAGTTTATAACTGCTTCTATAAATTTGATTAATAAATTAATTTTTCATATTTTAGCAAACACTAAAGTTGCATGGATACATATAATATCTTTATACTAAAATTTTGATCTTGAAGCTAATTTTTTTTTAATTGTGTAATGTCATATTGGTAATGAAATTATTTACAAAAGTAATAGTAATATTATTAATATTTTTTAAAACTATCTTTTGTTATGTCAATTATCAATAAAGTTATGGATACTCTGTGATATTATACTGGTAACACTATAGATTTGAATTTTGTAATTTGAATTTATCCGTTTTAAACTCTAAATCACCTGTTCATACGTGGTCGTCGCATTAAACTGTGATTCTTAACTTCTTATAATTTTTCTGAATATTTATTTTAAATAAAACAATGGCTGAGAAGACTCACACATCAAGATTGTCTGCATACAAAAATACTGGACAGGGAACGAATGTGAGTATTTTAAAGAACGCAGTTAGTTCCATTATAAGGTATTTAGTTATTGTCTATTATAAAATTTAAATTTGGTTTGGAGGGTTCATAATAATAATCGTATTAAATTAAATATTGATAATGAAAAAATAGTACATATTTAACGTGTTTATAACTTCTAGTTCTATTTTATTAACGTTCTCGTGCACATTATTTTCGGAAAGTTCTTTCTTAGTTATTTAAATATCTATCTTGTTATATTCCACTTATATGTGGAAGAAATCTCAAATCCATTTTGATTGCAAATGAAGACAATGAATATCTCAATTTATTCATGCAAGTAGGTAGGTAGGTAGGAAGGTAGGTAGGTTGGTAGCTAAGTAGGTAGTAGAAGAAATTTTAAAAGCTTGCTGTAGAAATATAAATACATACAGCATCTTCCTACACACACCATTCACACATCCGTTGTGCTATAGGTTGTCTAAGCCTGTAAAAAGATTAAGAAAGCTCATATGCTCCTGAATTAAAAGAGAAAACTGCTTGCAACTGCTTTTTCGTTCTATTAATTTGAGATATGTTCCCACATAGCTGAAATTTATTGAAAGACAATAAATTTTCATGAAATCAGTAAGCCATCTTGGTGGAATATGATTATAAACACTGTAACTAAAATTGTATGTATAAGAACCCCTGCATATTTTTAAATAGTATAGTTGTAGAACTTTCTTTTAAATTCTGCGCACCATTTTTCTTGGCTCTTAAACTATCAGTGTACCAAGTTCCATTTGAATTGCTTAAGTGAGTTTAGGTGTGAAGACAAACAGACAGAGTTACTTTCACATTTATATTTGTTTAGTAGGAATAATGAATATACTTATGTACATTACTCCAGCCATTCTTTATGTATATTAAATACAGTAATAAAATATTATAAAAACATGTTTATGAGAGAATCAAATAAATTGTTTCACATGATATGTGGAATATACTCAAGGAAATTATTTAATCCTGGTGATCCATATCAGGATAATAGGATAAAGTCATGAAATTATTGTATTCTCACCAATTACATTGATAAGTGTGATAAATTAGAATTAAATCTGATTAAAGTGGGTCATAATCTAGATTATAGGATGTGACTCATACAAACAAACAGGTGAAACAAATAATAGCATGTTAAAAACAATTCATAGGATCTTCGTCGTAAACGTGCTGAGTTAAGTATCAATCTCCGTAAGCAAGCCCGAGATGAACAGCTTCTTAAGAGAAGGGCCATGTCCCCAGAGGCCAATGAAGAGGTCCAGGATACAGAGAAGCTCATGACTCCCGCGCAGATTGTCCAAGGTTTGTTGCAAAGAAACTGCTTGTTGAAACTTTTATATGTAGTCAAAGGAAATGTTAAATAGTTCAGCATAGTTCTTATTCCTGTGAGATTTCTGAAAAAAAACCTCCCGCACCTGGGCTTGTTACCTCAGAACTTTCAACTAGGTGAACCAATTCAGGGAGCATTTTTTCACCTAGTTGAAAGTTCTGTGGTGGTAAGTGTGGTCTCATAAATTTGATTTAGTTCTGATAATTTGAAGGTAGTTTAGTTTCTTGCTGAAATTGTTATATGATATTTCTTCACATATTACATTAAATTGTTCAGGTTTAAGGTCATCAGACCTCTCAATCAAGACAACATCAGCTCGAGCTGCCCGCAGAATGCTCTCAAAGGAACAGAATCCACCTATTTCCATCATGGTTGAAGCTGGTGTCATCAGACCCTTGGTGGAATCTCTGGATAGGGATGACTGGTGAGTTGTTAAGCTTCTAAGAATACAAAAGAATACACCGAATTTTTTTTTTTTAATTATGTTATTCTGGTATATAGGCTACATCACTGCCAAGTATCTGTAAACATACTGAATGTATTTTGATACAACAAACACACATCCAGACATCCTTACAAATTGCATTTACTATATAATGTTTATGTCTATGATTGTGTCTATATGTAAATAAAAGTTGGTTTCTTTAAGATTTAAGCCTTTAATTCGACATACTATATTTTTTCAACCAACATTACAAAAACAAAGGTTGGTTTGCTGAGGTGTAAGTGTACACACGTGTTTGTGCTGCGCAAAGTTGTTATTTAAATTTTCTTTCTTTTTTGTAGTGTATTTTACATTACGTCTATCAAACCTGATATTTGTGTTTTGATGACGGTATTGGTAAGGTTTTTTTGTTAAATTCTTATAACTTAAATCATGGAGGAAATCCTCCTGATCCACCTGACCCTCCTGCTCCTCCTGAAAATATATGTGACAATGTATCCCGCTCAAGAATAAAATGCCATCTTGACCTGGATGATTGTAGTGAGATCAGAAAAAAGACTAAAAAATCTACTATAATTGACAACCCCAATGCTGCTTCCATCTCAGTTACGGACTCACCCATTCATTGTAGTAAGGTGGAAAACGATCCTGCATCAGGAACCTACATCCGTGCCATCAAAAGTTTATTTGAGTTTTTAAGCGGTGAAGATACAAATCTATTTATTGGTCGCCCATTGTTAGCACAGCATGATCTCAGTGCAATCGTCCCCTTATATAACTACTCGCGGATGGGTATTGTGAGAGCAGTACCAACTGACATCTGTATGCAAGAATTTGTTTCGAATTTGGAAATCCCTACGGGCTTTGGGTATATCCTTAAAGCTCGCAGGTTAAATAGAAAGCAAAAAAAATCAGAGAGCACTGAATGGATCCCCACCAATTCCCTAATCCTCACTTTCCAAGGCCAGAAACTTTCTGAGAGGGTCTTTCTTTATAAATCATCACTGACTGTTGAACTGTATAGACTGCCCACAATCCAATGTTTAAAATGCTATAGATTTGGTCATATTAAGAACGAGTGTAGGTCGAACCCACGATGTTTTAAGTGTGCTAAAGATCACCCTGGTGATCAATGTGAAGTAAGAGAATTAGATGCTCTTTGTATTAACTGCTCGGGCCCTCATTTCGCATCATATAATGCATGTCCAGAACAAATGCGTCAAAACAATATTAAGACAGTCATATTGGAAGAAAGCATCTCCTATCAGGAAGCTTCCCTCAGGTTTTCTCTTTCCAAAAAGTCTTATGCAGATGCTTTACATTCTGTTAACCCAGCTCCCCAGCCTTTATATCCCTCAAATAATGGCTCGAATACCATTTCCTATAAAAAACTGTCTTCCTCTCTCCCCGTTCTCGTCAAATTCATTAGGCAAATCATACGACAAAATCGCTCACTCTGACTTAACTCAGACTCCTCAGTCTGTTTAAATAATGGATATGCCTTCTTATATAATGACTCAAATTTGGTTGTATATTGCCTCTCTTTTGTATATGATATTTTGAGAATGTACAATGATATTGAATTACCGTCCAACTTGCAATCTGTGTTATTTAAGATTTTTGAAACTGTTCAGGTTAATAATGGCTCCAATGAATGTAATCCAATGGAATGCCAGGAGCTTGCAGCCAAAGAAGCTTGAATTAACTAACTTAATAAACAATTTTAAACCCATAGTTATTTCTATCTCTAAGACCTGGTTTATTCCAGAGTCTCGTTTTTATATTCCTTCTTATAACTGTTTACGCGACGACAGAAGCGATGGATACGCTGGATCTGCGCTTCTAGTCAAAAGAAATGTCCCTTTTACTTGTATTGTTATCCCTCCTCACCATGAAAATATTAACGCTGTAGCAGCAAAAATTATAGATTTAACTGTCGTATCTTTGTACATTTCAAACTCCACTTCTTTCTTAATCCCTGGCCTTTATTACATTTTTTCCTCTTTGCAACTCCTGTTCTTATTTTAGGTGATTTTAACGCTCACTATTCTAGCTGGGGCTCTCATAAAACTGATCATTTTTCTCTCTCCTTGCTAGAATTATTTGATGATTTAAATCTTTGTAATAATGGCTCTCCTCACCGTGGTAATCCTTCTCAGAACCCAAATAGTGCTGTTGACCTTTCCCTTTGCTCTCCTTCTCTCTCCTTACTATGCTCATGGTCTGTCCACCCGGACTCACATGGCAGCGATCATTATTCTTTTGTCATTTAATAAAGATTCTCCCATTTCAAAATACTCCTTTACTACAATATAGATTATCCAAAGTTAACTGGAGTGACTTCTCACAGTCTTTAGTATCTAAAATTAATAACTTCTTTTTTAAATGACATGGAGAATCCATTGGATACCTACTCGCAACTAGTTGACTCCTTTATCTCTTCTGCTGAACAGCATATTCCCATTAAAACCTGCCAAAATTATAAACCCTCTACTCTTTAGTGGGCTTCAGATTGCTCTGCAATAATCCGTAAAAGTGTTGAGTCTGAAAAGTTATACTCAAGTCACAAGTCTCATTTAAATTTTATTAATTTTAAAAGAATTTCGGCAGAGGCAAAAAAGGTTCTTAATTTTAAAATAAAATATAATAGTTTAAAAAAACTATAAAACACGCTTTAACAAAAATCATATTTTGCAAATTGAAAACTGGAATAATTTTATCAAATTAGTGTATTGTCATCGGTCCTCAATAAATCTACAAAGTTTGAACGAAATCTGGCCGTTTAAAGTGGGTCAAAATCGCGCCCAAAGAAGTCAGTTACAAACAAACAAACAAACATACAAACAAACAAACAAACAAACATACAGGTGAAGTTAATAAAAGCGTGTTAAAAAGGACAAACGCTAAAAGGAGCTTAGACAAACTTTTGCCAATCTCTTTCACCTAGAGCCCCTCTATCTCTCACTTTGCTGAACTCTTTTATCAATAAACTTGCTCCACCGACGGATTTGTTTTTATTTTTTATGATTTGTTAAACAGTAACTTGTGGGTTTTCAACTGATCGAATTGATTCTTTTTTGTGTTTGATGACATATAATTTAGCCCCATTTAACAATTTAGATATATACCTCCAGCGATGTAGACTAGTAGTAGTACTAGACGTAGTATTAGTGGACAATCCATATTTATATTGGTGTACTAACTTTCATTGTATATTTAACTGTGGTTGGTACGAACCTATATCATAGCGAACCCCCCTGTCAAACAATATTAAAAATCTAGGAATGCTAATTGTAGTGTTTAATTTCAGCCAAGACCTACAATTTGAAGCTGCATGGGCTATTACTAACATTGCATCGGGCACCCATGAACATACGTTGGCTGTAATAAACGTAAGTTGGTTTTATTATAAGAATTTGTTATTAATTGAAGAGAATCATTTTTTTTGTCATAGCGGGCAGCTGAGATCATGGCTCGCTTGATGGTAAGCGATCACCACCGCCCATGAACAATGCGCTGCTCGCTTTTGAGGGGTAAGGGATAAGGAAAGGATTGGCGACTGGAAAGAAGAAATGGTCTGGGAAGGGTGAGGAAAATGAAACGGGACTGTTCGTTAAGAGAAAGAAGGAGTGGGGGGAGGTATAATTTGCTAAAAGAAAACAAATCAATTTATGTTTTATACTACAATTATAAATTCTTAACAATTTATTTTAGGGGGGGGCAGTACCCAAGCTCGTAACGCTACTAGCTCAAGGGGGGGTTGTGGGGGAACAAAGTGCTTGGGCCCTTGGCAACATAGCGGGGGATGGGGCGCAGCCCCGAGACGTTGTGCTGTCCCATGGGGCGCTGCCTGCACTATTGCCCCATTTGACGCCAACCACACCAGCTAGCCAGTTGAAAACGGCCGCATGGACGTTTAGCAATTTTTGTAGGTGAGTATCTATATACATAACTAGATGACCCGGCTAATGCTGCTCTGTCTTACTCTTATCATTTAGGGGTATGAAAAATAGATGATGGCCTATTCTCAGACATACTCAATATGCAGATAAAATCTATCAAAGCACAACCCAAACTACTGAACCATTCGGGCTGAAATTTGGAACGCAGATAGCTACTATAATGTGGGCAATGTAGTAATGAAAAATTATCACAATCTTTCTTAGCACATCTAAGAAAGATTGTGATAATTTCCATCCAGAAAGGGAGGAAGGGCTTTATAACATTAAAATTAATCTTAACCACGCGACCGAAGCTGCGGGTGACAGCTAGTAAATTGAGTTCGAACTTATCGATTATATATCGATTTAGTATCGGATGATGCTATTCCATCGCAATCCCATCGGAAAATGTGCAGCAAAATTTGAAATTATTTCCTTACATTTACAGAAACAAAAACCCCCTCGTGAGATTTGAACTCGTCTCCCCTGCATTGCCGTACATTGCTGATTTATTAGATATTTCAGACCAGGAAGTTTTAGGTGAGTCTATATTACTAAATTAGTTATGCCTGTCCTTAAGTTATATATAGTAGTAATGTTAAACAAACTTATTGTTTAATTAAATGAAAAGGAACATTTATCAACTGCCATAAGCTGTGCGCTAAGATCCCCTGTCTTCGTAAACTTCGACTAGGTTACCGAGTAATATCATTGTTAACTATTTAAACGTATTTTGGGCGCTATGCTATGCATCTTGATGGACCAGCCCAATGAGCGCATATAGGTGGTCCAGTTGACCCACTACCGTATAAACTTCGGTAATACAGTAATATCATTGTACATTTTATTCAAGCGTATATTGTGCGATATGGTACTTGATGGATCGGCTCAATGAGCGCATAGAGGTGATCCAGATGACCCCCTACCTATATCTTAATTTAAAATCACCATTGAACTCTATATACGATTTTAATGTAAATCCACTATTTCTTGGTAGACACATCTTACTTGATAGACAGGCCCAATGAGCGAATAGAGGTGGTCCAAACGACCCCTTACCAATACTTTCTTATTCCAAATAATAACTTATTGATTTCTATATGATTTAACAACAGAATTACCAAATTTTAATGTAAATTTTCACATATTTTCCAGCTGACACATGTTGGGCACTATCGTACTTGACGGACGGGCCGAACGAGCGTATCGAGGTGGTCCAAACGACCCCCTACCTGCTTAACCGTTTGATCAAGTTGCTCCAGCATAAATCACCAGCAGTTAGGACACCAGCGTTAAGAGCTGTTGGGAATATGCTTACTGGATCAGACCAGCAGGTGGGTGGATTAAAAGCGTTGTAGTGGATTTGTGTGAAATCTATATATATATATATATATATATATATACATACATACATACATACATACATACATACATACATACATACTAGCGGTACGCCGCGGCTCCGCCTGAGTAGTCATTTAGCGTAATTGAAATAATAAAAATTGAAATGAAATAAATAAAATTTTACGTATCGACCTGCACATGGTGTGCAAATTTGATTAAAATCGGTTGAGTAGTTCGCGAGTCGATCGCGGTCATACAATATGACATGTTATTTATACATTAATTAAGATATAAATGAATCGCCAAATGTGTTACTAACCATAGAAACTCGAGAACGGCTCAACCAAGCGGGGTGTTTTTTATATGTTTAGATAAAGCACAAAGATGTTGCTTGTGGAGTGTAAAAACGTACCACGGTTGATTCCGGGGCGGACCGCTAGTTTTAAAATAATTACCTGGGTCTTACTTTAGTAATAAAAAGGAATTGTGTATTGGAATAGCATAGTACAAATATAGTACATAGTATATGTTACCACACACCCAGGCTGTATTTAAATAAATTGTTTCAATTGTAAGTAAAAATATTGCCTATAGCCCTCAATGATTAAATATCTATCAAATGGTGAAAGAATTTTTGAAATCGGTCCAGTAAGATGCGGGTTCAACCAAACAAACAAAAAACTTTTAAGTTTTGTATTATTAGTGTCAAAAATATGCATACTTGTACATTACATATAATTTTAAATCAGTATGCACAAACCATCAACCGAACGCAACCGACTTCAAAAAAAGGAGAACCATTCAACTGTATATTTTTGATGATTCTTTTTTATTTAGAAGCTATTGCTCCTATGTGGCCCCGTTAAAATTGGTCTATTTCTAACAACTCGAAAGCAGTTAATTTATTTATTGTGTAATGATTATGTATTATATTATATTATATATTATGAGTGTTACACTATCAGTCCGCTTGGCTTCGCCCGTGGTACATATATAACCGATAGCCTTGCTCAATGAATGGTCTATCTAGTACTGAAAGAATTTTTCAAATCGGACCAGTAATTCCCAAGATTAGTGCGTTCAAACAAACACACGAACAAGCTCTTCAGCTTTATAATATAAGTATGGATTAAAATACTAATTTCACATGGTCTAAGTTCTATATATAATAACAAATCTCATTACAGACGGACAGATGCCTGGCGGAAGGTTGTCTAGACTACCTCACCACCCTTCTGCACTGCGGCAAGCCATCCCTAGTGAAGGAAGCCGCTTGGGCTGTGAGCAACGTGCTGGCCGGTACTTCAGAGCAGATACAGCTGGCTGTGGACAAGGGGATGCTAACCCACTTGGTGCACGTGCTGGGCGTGGACGATGTGAAGTGAGTAGCTCCAACTCACACACTAACCCCACTCAAACCTAAACACAACTTTACTCACCATCTCTAACTTAACTCAAAACTTATGCCAAACTTATCACAATTCATACAAAACTCAAACTTAACTCTAAACTCAACTCACACTCTAACATGCTCCACTGCACTGTGGTAAGCGGTCCCAACTATAGTACTGCTACTTAAGACCAAGAGGATGCCTATATACTAACTATAAAACAAACCACCAAATAACAAAAATATTTATTTTTATTTATATAACATATTGTTCAGTGTGTCTTAAGAATGTAAAAAAACCATACACTAGGCATAAAACCATACTATAATGATAGAATTAACTAAATTGCCTCACTTACTCTTATACCGCGTATATGTAGAGTTATTATTCAATCCTGGCGATCCTAATCATGAAAGTATTGTATCGTAACCAATCCTGGATAAGTGTACAAAGTTTGAATTAAATCTGTCCGTTTAAAGTATTCCAAATCGAGTCTAAAAAGTCTGTAACATACAGACAAACAGGAGAAGCTAATAAAAGTGTGACTTCAATTACAGATGTCAGAAAGAAGCAGCCTGGGCGATAACTAACCTCTGCCTAGGCGGTAGTCCGCCGCAGTTAGATGCCCTAGTCGCCTCTGGGTTCCTAGAACCGTACTGTAATCTGCTCGAGTCGCCCGACCAGAGAGCTATTATAGTAGTTTTGGAGGGTATCACTAACTTGATGCAGGTAATTATAGTTTTTTTTTTTAATTTTTGAATTTAGAATCTGAGGGCACGGCGGTGCCCCGGCCCAGTCGAGCATAAAGCGGCAAGGCCGTCGGCCGAGCTAGTCTATTTATTTGAAACATAAAAGATCTATAATATAGATTCTATATAAATAAAAATGAATCCGGTTGCGAAATCTTTTGTGTTCATAAATCTTAGTCGTACAGCAGATATTTCTATCCCACAATATGTTTTTATTGAGAAATAAATCATTTAATTATTATATGTATCTCATCCCATAGTACTCGGGTACCACCAGAAGGATAATACCCGCTCTATTCTAAGGCTTACGTGGGAACAAAGGTCCAACACACAGAGGCCCTTTTGAGAATTTAATGTTTTAATATCAATTGCCAAATGTGTTAACCGTAAAACTCCGAAACGGCTCCACCAATTTAGTAAACTTTTTTTGAACATTTTTGTTAAGGTACCAAAAAGGTTCTTATAGAGAGCAAAACATACCACGAGTGAAGCAAGGACGGACCGCTAGTTATTAATAGATATTGATATGGTCACTGTAGAATATTTTTGGGTTGACGAATTACGTAACAAATTAAAAGAAAGGTCCATTAAGTAGGGACTGAAGAGATTAATAATCAACTTAGTTTTACATGATTCTAACAACATTTTATAGTGGAACACTGATTTTTTTATAAGTATTGATTTTATGGGATAGTAAAATAATTATCATTCTTCCTGCTAATATTATAAATGCGAAAGTTTGTAAGGATGTGTGTGTGTTTGTTACTCTTTCACGCAAAAACTACTGAACTGATTGCAATGAAATTTGGTACGTAGACAGCTGGACAACTGGAATAACATATAGGCAACTTTTTATCCCGAACTTCCTACGGGATACGGACTAACGCGGGTGAAACCGCGGGGCGCAGCTAGTATCCTCATATTCATTAAAAATATTTATTTGCAGGCTGCAGCGAAATTCGGCCAAGTCGAACCTTTATGTATTCGATTGGAAGAAATCGGCGCGTTGGACAAAATAGAGGCGCTGCAAGAGCATGAAAATGAGCAGGTAAGATTTTTAACGCATTAAAAAAAGAGGAGAGGTTTTCAGGGTTTCTTCACCCCACCTCTGAAATGACGACTGGGTCAACTGAAATTTAATAATTTTATATTCTTTGAATGCCATTAATTCCTTCCATGTGATGCCATTAATTTGATCTAGTGCAGATAATTTGTAAGCGGTTTAATTTATATGAAAAACAATTATTTATGATAGTAACATTAGCAAAAAAAATATTTTCCAGATCTACAAGAAAGCCCTTCACATATTGGACACATATTTCGAAGACCAAGACGATCAGACTGCCCAGCCGGAGCAGACGACCGACGAGTTCAAATTTGGTGTCACTAGCACGAATCAAAATATCAATTTTTAATTATAGAAATAAGTTATATGTTCCTCTAAATCAATTTATTCACTAAAACTATGTTATGTGCCTTAAACTATAAATACTTGATCAATTTGATCATGTCAATATTAACAAAAATATATAAAAAAAATTGCCTTCAGTTAGCAGGGTAAATGAAAAATCATTAAAAACATTGTATAATATTGAAATTTTATTTTGATTTTCTTGTATTCTATATGATTTTTAAAACTAAACGTCGTATATTGGCAAGTCTGAATAAACTTAAAAAGACTGATTTCTTAATTACAATTTCCTACTCATGGTTGTGTAAGCAATTAGTGTATAAGTTACTATTGTGTGATATACACCAGTAAATCCGTGCCAAAAAAAACGACGGTCATGCTGTCTCACTCGCACATTAGATATTTCAATAATGCTATCTTGCTCGTGCGTTACATTCATTCTTGGCGCGGGTTATACTGCTAGAGCTGGTCTCTTGTTAACAACTTATGAATAAATATTTTCTACTTTATTTTGTCTTTTCATTTTTCTCTTACTTCAATCTTCCATTTAAAAAAACATCAGTGTTCCTCGTGATGGATATTAAATTTTGAAATAGATAGTGAAAGAGTAAATGAATTTTGAACATTCGCTGCGGAAGGCTGTTATTTCTGAATGATAAATTTTTCTAGATCTATATACAGTGGGATTGGTGAAGTTTTTAACTTATTTTATGTATAGATGAATAATTCAGTTTGAAAGTTAAAATTGAAGTTTTGTTTTAGTTTGAATTTTTTTTTTTTTTATGTCACAGTCGGCAATGGAGCTGGTTGGACGCCTTATGACCACCGCTCATGAACATTTAGAGGGGCATAAGGTCCATTGCAGACCTTACACCTCTACAAATAGATTGCCGACTTTAAACTGGAAAGAGATAATCAAAACGAAACGGGCCTCTGGCTCCCCCACTCACCGAACGAAACATAGCAGAATGCTATTTCAGGCTGGTCTTCTGGGGGTGTGATATTTCCCCGGTGTAAGTTGGCCTAATTCGTCCCGAAGAGTGCTCTACTACCACATACAATGTTAATTATGATTTGAGCAGATATAAAATAAAAACATTGATTGCTAAAAGATTGTATTTTGTATTAATACAAGTTTTTAATCAAATTTTCTTAAATGTAATGAAATAATGTATGTATCTTAAAAATAGTGAAATTTATCCCTTGTTCTGTTCCCTTAGCTTCTCCAATTGTTGTCTGGAAAAAAAATATTAAAAATAAATATAAAAATAATTAAATCATAAAATTTAGGATATATTCATATTTTTAGTACATAGTTTTACTTCTTTCTTAATTCCCTTTTAGGCTATGAGAATTTAAAAATAAATATAGTGTAAGAAAAATAATTTAATGAGACAATAAACTAAATTGTGTCACTTAATCATGATCATATGTTAGGAACTTATTCAAACCTGGTGAGTTTAATCATGATAACAAGATAAACTCATTTAGTCACTGTATTGTCGTGGATCCTTGATAATTGTAGAATGTTAGAATTAAATCTGTCTGTTTATACTGGTTCATAACTCTAAAAGAGCAGTTTATATACAAACATAAAAGTAATGCTAATAAAAGTGTGTTTCTAAGACTAAGTACACTTGTTAAGCTTTTTTTTATGTTTTAGAATTAAAACTATGATGTTCAGAAAGAGTGAAGTGTGTGCATTTCATTTATCAATTCTAGAAATATTAATTATACATACTTGCTATGATTAATTGAGAGAAATCTTGATTAAAAACAACTTACAGTATCTATATTCTATGGAATAGTTATATCAAAATCTTGATTTAAAACACAATTGCATTCATTACAGAAGACAATTAACACAACTAATGATAAAAGCATACTCACGGAGTAAAACCCTATAAATGCTTCAGAATTAATTGGCATTTGCCTTTAAATTCTTTAACAATGAGTCTGAGTATATCATGAGCATGAGTAAGCGTATAGAACAGTGTAATAAATTGAGTTGTATGTAGGAAAATATTCTAAAGCTTAAGTTATAATAAAACCCATATCGAAAATCCTAACCTTAACTGTTGGTTAAAATCATCTTGGACAATATCATCTTCCCAGTTGTCTTCCCACACGGATACATCTTCATCATCAGCTTCTTCTGCACCCCAGTCTGTTAAAAATATTAAAACTTCTTAAAACACGAACAAAAACCGAAATTTTTGAGTGATCATTTAATTCCGTAACTTACTTTCAGCTGGAAATTCTTCGAATTCATCATCTTCTTCAAGTAAACCAAGATCGACTTTCTGTTTATCAGCCATATTTGCAATAATTTAAAGGTTTAAACGTTTGCAGTTAATGAATAACAGTTTCTAAATTTTAGGCTTTCCAAACAAAGCTCCAAAATTTTTGATTAATCACTGTGCCAACTGTCAATGTCAAGTGCATTTTTTTCCCGACAATGTCAAAAGTTGATGTGTGTTGCCAACTACTCTAATAGAAATGTCTCCGTCAAAAATTTTTAAGCCATTCACGTTACGGAATTTGGTCTTTTTAGACTTTGGGATGTCCGTTGTAGAGCAATAAAAATATTTCTCGGAAGAGATTTATTAGAGATTGAATGATTATTCACTATCCCGAACAGTATTTTTTTTAAATATTGAAAAATTTTGAAAGAATAGAACAAATTTGATCACGAGGCGGGATTTAAACGCGCTTTTATTTGCCAAACCGTAGCAACGCCTAGCCTCTCGGCCACCCATGATCCCGAAAGCAATTTAATGCTAAAAACAAAAATTAAAAAAGGCCGCGTTCCATCGATACAATATTGTAATCATTGAAATATTGTTTCTTATTGGTTGTGATGGTTCTTAATCATCTAAATAGATGGTATGGGATACCCCGAAAGAGTAGAAGAAATTCGATTACTGTGGCGGGATCACGGGTGGCTGAGAGGCTAGGCGTTGCTATAATTTGACAAAAAAACGCGGATTCGAATCCCACCTCGTGAACAATTTATTTTCAATTCTTTCAAAATTTTCATTTATGAAGCATTTCAGTGCTATAAAACTAAAAATTAACATTTTTAAATTTATTTTTATCCAATTCACTACAACAGGCGTCATTTCAAAACAGTATAATATGTATGAGGTAGCCGTTTAGACAATTGTATGAAGCGACGCTCCCAATGAAAAATATTATCGTGTAGAAATTACTTGGTACTTAAGTAAAGGGGTAAAGAAAGTTGTTTATCGCACACATTTACTATGTCACGTTTCCTTCGATGATAAGCTGTGAACTTCCTTTCATGATAAAATTAATAAAAATCTAGTATAATTAAACTAGTATAATTGGTATTTTTTAATACATAAATTTAAGACTACTTCCATCATTTTTAAATGAATGCAATAAAAGATAGATTATTATAAGAGCCTTTATTGTCATCATAAAGAAAAAGACAAAATAAGTACATACGAGAGTATTGTATTATTATGTACTACCATTCATATGTTTTCCCTTAAATCTAAAATATCACAAGATATCACATTTAAATTTGATTTCAGACTACATTTTTAGCATATTTATACCACCACGATTTAATACGGGGCCTTAATTATTAAAAAAAAATCATAAAATACGAAACTATGCATTAGCTGTTTTAGTTTTTCATTTGTATTTTCTGCTCAGGTAAAAACAATTTTTTTGAATATATCTTAACTATGTATGAAAAAATATGTATTACTTCTTTTTTTTTGTTTGCTTACACTTGAAGTAAATAGTTAATATAGTTATATAGACTATATACTATAACCTTAAAAAGATATTGATACAATTCCAATAAATTTTATACGACTGTATTCATACAAGTATTGCAAAGATATTAAAAATTATACTTAACGAAGAATAAAACATAAAATTTTGCGTATTGGACAAAAAGCAATAAAATCGTTTAAAAACGGATATAAATTTTACTTTATCTATAATATTTTACAAATAGCTATAAGTCAAATGAGATAACTTCATTTATTTTTCCAAATCAATTGCATATATACATATTAAATTAATAATAAAAAAGAAATAGTTATTATAAATCAGCTACAATTCTATTTCTACACATGCATTATAATTATTATTTCCTGTTCCATATTTTGAAGTAAATACATACATAAAAGTCTTATAATTATTTATCGCAATGTGTCTAGGGGACACTGATCCACGTGCGTAAAAGGCTCTAAATATTGACGAATTGGGTTTAGGGTTTTAAACGGCTAACCCCATGCCAAAAAATCAGATTTTAAATTCATAAATTAAAAACTAACACACTTATTTTTTTATTCAATAGCCTACTGTTTTACTGCTCAATAAAAGACTAGACGATTCAATACGTGAGCGGTTTCTGAATTACGTTTTTTTTATACAATAAAATATGTCCGCGACTAAGTATAAATACTTAGGTAAAAGATAACATGTAGTGTGAAATGAACACAATTTCCGTAGGTAAGGTAAATAGATTGCATTCTAGCAATTCCACTACCAAAGACAAAGGAAAACTGCGTATTCATCACCTTATTTTACATTAAACGTAAAGCTTCTTGATAAAACAAGACAAATAGATTATTACAAAAATATGTTTTGCTATTTAACGTCAAATCAACACCGTCATTCCTCACGTAAATAAGAAAAACCGATCGCGCACTAGCAACCCTATTAATAAAAGTTTATTCCATTATTTCCCTTAAAGCAAACAGATCGCGTACTGGCAACCCGATCACAAACAATGGAAAAGAAATTCAAAAATGGAACCCACAAGTCAAAACTGACTCGTTAACGGCATTCGAAAAGCAAATAACGATGAAGAATCGTCGGCACTTCCATACTTTTCACGGCTTTCGCGAATTTCGTGCCGAAATATTTGCGAAGGAAAATCCTGACTTGCGCCAATAGAGTTATGGGGTTTTTCGCGCGTTTTATCAGTGCTTCTTTTTGGACTGGGTTAAGAATATTATTTCTTTTTATCATGCAGAGGTCGAATGATTCGGCGGCTTGCAGAAGGAGATAGTAGATGTGCTGGTACTCTTCTAACGTTACGTTTTGAAGGTGGTTTAGAATGCCGTCGGGGTCCCGGAACTGTGTTTTCATTATCACCTGTAAAATACAAATTACAAGATAAACGACTCATAATCTCTATATTTGTTCCGTTTTTAAAGTGACAAAACCTAGTTTTCATTATTTTACACTATTTATTACGAAGCTGTACCGTTTATCATGTTTATATGAATAAAAAATTAAACTAAAAATAGAAAAAAAAATATATCGATCTTGTCAAATATCATAATATTTAGTAGTCTATGGTATGAAATAATTGGCCGGTCTCGCCGCTTCTGCAGATGTTGCTTTAGCTTATCAGTCAGTTAAAATGCCAACTTATACTGTATTATATCAAATTATAAAAAATAGCTGATCCAGTAAACTCTGTTCTGCCATACTCTTATCAGTTAGAGGTATGAAACATAGATTTTGGCCGATTTCCAGACCTACGATTTCTTTTATATCCAAAGAAATATTAAAATATGTTGAAATTGCAATTCAGTAATATGGTAGATGGAATTACTGTTGTCTCTGATACCAAAAAAAAGTATTAAATACGCTATCAGGGACATTATCAGCTACATAAATACACAAGTGCATACCCTGGCTCCGCTTCTCAGCAACGCGTACACGATATCAGCGTCGGGGTCAGTATTGCTGGCCAAGTACTCGGCGAGAGCTGGTCGGAGCTGGGCACCATCGTCTTCGTTGTACACCTTCTGGTTGGGGTCTGCTCCACTTTTTAGAAGAATCTACGAGAAATATTATTATTATTATTATTTTTATTATTATTGCAAAAAAATATAACACTGATACGTTATTTTCTAAGCTATACGGCAAACGGAAACAGCTTCGAAACAGCGCTGATATTCAGGCTTTTCAAAAATACTCAATATGTTATATGACCCGGTTTTGATTACAACGCGTTTTGTCTGGTTAGAACTAGTTGTAACTAAACGACTTAGCTAAAACAAGTTTTTATGAGGGAAAACGCGTTAAAAACTAGAATAATTTATGAACTAGAAATAACATGTATGTGTGAAAAATATGTATTGATGAAGAAATGTGTGAGTTAATGTTATTACACGTTTCAATAATATTTAATCTACGTTTTTTAAATCTATAGCAGATATATATATAAGAAATCCTATCCAAAGGTTGCTTGGCAGAGATCGCCTATAAGCGACTAGACAGCTTAATATTATTAATGTTTCTTTCCTTTCCTTCATCCTCATGTTAATCTTCCTCATTTATTTGTGATGAATAAAGAGTATTGTATTGTACATTTCACTACAATCTCAATGTATTTGAAACAGTAATTCCATGACAATCAAAATACACATAAAAATAAAAATAGTAGGACTTACTTTAACAATTTCCTTTCTATTGGTTATGTTGTCGGAGCAAGCTACGTGCAGAGGCGTGCCAATAACCGAGCTGGAGGCATTCACGCACGCACCTGTATATATAATATTTATTTGTATATCATCAACATCATCATCATCATCAGCCCATATATGTTCCCACTTCTGGGACACGGGCCTCCTATGAGGGTTCAGTTTGTATTTGTGTATAAGTGGATAGAAATTAATAATAAAAGGATCTGACTAAAGGGCTATGGGGCTATGACTGGGATTAGGACTATGACTATGGCTATGAGGTTTAGGATTATGTTTTTATCTTTTTGTCTTGGACTGGGTCTGTCTCTAGGATTAGGACTATTACTCTGTCTGTAACTAGGATAAGGTCTATGACTAAAAACTGGGTCACGGACTATGAAAAATTTAAAGCAATATTGTTAACATTTATTTATTTTCTATTTTTTTTAGACTCTGCCTATGAGAGGGTTTCGGATTATGACTCTCTCTTTGACTTGGACTAGGATTATTACTAGAAAAAAGACTAGGACCATTACTTTGTCTATGACTAAGAACTAGGACATGGACTATGAATAACTTTGACCAATATAAATAAAACTTACCAGCAGTCAACAGCATCTGCACCATATCCACGTCTCCCTTCAGGATAGCTAGGTCCAAAGGCGAAGGCTTATTCAAGTCTGGACTTTCGTAATTGACTCTAGCGCCTTGCTTAATCAATAGATTCACAACGTCAGTGTTACCTGCAATTTATATTTATAGGTTACTAGTCTAAAAGTTTAAAAAGACACATAAAACGTTTACAAGCAATAGTTTAGGCAACATTAAGAGCGCTGATGGCCGAAATTGGTATATATAAACTGCAGTATGGGTCACCAAGCCCCACTTATTAAGTAAGGTACGATGCCTAAAATCGATTCAATAGAACCTGTTACCATTTACAGGTACGACCTGGGTTACCAGGTATTTTAGGGCTGAACTTTTTTGTAGGAAAATAACTTTTTATACTTGGGAATAGAATAGTGTATAATATATAAATAGAGAATAGTGTATGTACAGTTAAAAATGAGCTTATTTGTTAGAAAATTTGCTATATGGCAATAAAATTTTAAAAACGACGAAGATTTTCGACGCATTATCGACTTTATTTTACGTTATTTTACGTAAAATGGATTTAAAAAATTCATTAAGAGAAATAGGAATACTTTTATTTGCCATCACTTAAAATAAAATATACTTACATCTAAAACAAAATATGAAAACAGTAAATAAAATATAATAGTGGTAAAAGGGACACAAAAGTATATATTTTACGAGGTATTAATACAGTAAGATTTTAAATAAAACATTTTTTATTATTTTTTATTTTTGATTTGAATTTCAATTCCCAGAAGAACTTGAAATTTGTATTTGTCTTAAACACTAAATTTGACTAGCGGTCCGCTCCGGCTTACCCTGTGGTACATATATTATAGCCTACAGCCTTCTTCAATAAATGAGCTATCTAACACTGAAAGAATTTTTCAAATCGGACCAATGGTTCCTGAGATTAGTGCGTTCAAACAAACTGTTCAGCTTTATCTTATATATAAAATTCTCGTGTCACAATGTTAGTCTCTATACTCCTCCGAAACGGCTTGACCGATTCCTCTGAAATTTGGTAAGCATATTGGGTAGGTCTGAGAATCGGCTAACATTTATTTTTCATACCACTAAACGATAAGAGTAAGGCAGAACAGCGTTTGCCGGGTGCAGCTAGTATTAGTATAGATTTCTAGCTTACCGCTTAAAACGGCATAGTGCATAACGGTTCTGTAGTCATTTCTCGCATCAGCAATTGCATTGACATCAGCACCATAACTGATGAGGAGTAGCACCGACTCTATACCCTGAGAATTTAAAATAAATACTATATATTCCAACTAATATTATAAAACGAGAAAGATTTCAATAATGATACTCAAAAACAGGCGCAACTAGGTGACTAGGTTGGATGGGAAAAAAAAAAAATATATAAATTTTACTGCTTAATCTGAAATATTTATTCGCGGGTTAGAATCCCGCCAAATTAGTCAATTGGTAAAAAAACAAGATGTTATCTTTAAAATTGTTTTCCAAAAATTCCTAACCATTTTAGTGCTTTAAATTGATATTTTAATCACTTCAAGAGGACCAACCTTCCGCTGCCTGGCCGCTTTCATCAGCGGCGTGAGACCAGCTCTGTCCCTGGAGTCAGGGTTGGCTCCGAACATGAGCAGAAGCTCGAGATACTCCGGCTCGGAGACCAGGTTGATTTCGGCACCGAAAAAGTAACGCTTGTTGGGATCCGCCCCATGCTCTAGCAAGAGACGGGCTACATCCTGATTAAAAAAATTATTTTATTTGTCTAGTAGCAAGTGGAAGTCGCGCACGCTTCAGCCCGAATTGGGGCAGCTCCCACCGGGGAATTACCACACCCCCACAGAAGACTAGCGTGATATAGTGGTATGCTGCTGTGTTTCGTACAGCGAAAATGAGAACTGAAGGCCCAAAATTTTTCCTTACCCTACCTACAGAACAGAATACTCTCGGAGATAGTAATCGGTTTTCATAACTTTTCGGTGACATATACACTTTATAAACTTTACTGATTTAAAAACAATTACACAAAGTTTAAAAAAAAACTAAAAAACGCGCATTTATAATAGAAACAACAAAATTCTCCCTTACTCTTACGTAGTTTACGTAAGGGATATTGTTTAATCCCGGCAATAATAATCAGGATAATAAGATCAACTCCTGAAATTATCGCATTTTCACCTATCCCAGATATGAGTAATTTGAATTAAATCTGTCCGTTTAAAGTGGGTCAAAATCGAGGCTATAACAGACCTAAATAAAAACTTACAAACATAAAGTTGAAGCTAATAAAAACTTGCATTAAATAGGCTGATGATGATGAACTTACATAGTGCTTATTCCGTATAGCCAATCTGAGTGGCTCATCACACAGAGTTGTCCTCGGGAACTCTTCACCAGTATCCGGCCGGTAGTCCACAGCCGCTCCGCTTTCGAGTAACAGTTTGACGAATTCCGTGTAACTGTGGCGGGAAAATATGCATTGTATTATATTTTATTAGCATAATATGAATAGGAAAGCTTTTTGGTTGTTACGGTCTAAGATAAATACAACGGGATCTATTACTTTATTTATTATTATATATTTATTATTACAAGCAGTTTTATCATAAGAAACCCCCAAATGAAATATTTGGCAACCTTTTCCATAGATAAATTGAATGTCATATAGCTCCTATTGGGTGTAGTGTGACCTTATGTAGCCTGTAACCTTCCTCGGTACGTGTACTATCCAAAAAAATAAAAAAAATAAATATGTTTCTGAGATTATCGTTTTCAACCAAACAAACAAACTCTATAGCTTTCAATAAAATAACCTAGAAAGAATCATTTATTTAGAAATTAAAAACTTTTCAACGGATTTTAAACGCGATTTATTCATTATATTATTAATTATATTATTATTTGGTGTCTCCCCGTGACCACGCTCGCTGTAAAGTGTTCGAAACGTCGGGTTAATAATATAATGAATAAATCGCGTTTAAAATCCGTTGAAAAGTTTTTAATTTCTAAATGTATAATACTCGCGTGAAACCAAACACAAGAAGATACTAAGAATCATTTATTTAAAGACACACAAACATTATATAAAAAATTAGTTTTCTACTAATATCATAAAGAGGAAATTTTAAGAAGTATTTTGGTATGCTTATAACGTTTTCATGCAAAAACTGCTGAACCGATGTCAAATCTCTTTCACCATAGGAAAGCTGCTCTACCACAGGCGAAGTCGGGGCGAACAGCTAGCTATCATAAGTAACAGAACATGTGTGGTTGCAGTCGCCAAGACAGGACGCCCTGTTCAGTATATCTATCAGTTAGTACAGTAAATCAGTGCCGATATTCAGTAATCCCCCCCCCTCCCATATATTAGATATTATAAGGGTATCCATACATACCCATGCTCAGCGGACAAGTGCAATGCACTATATCCACAATCATCCGTGGCGTTAATATCACATCCACGCACGAGAAGCAGCCGAGTTGCCTCCAGGTACCGCTGCCATATCGCATAGTGTAATGGCCGTAGACCCTGGGTCACTGGTTCGTTCACCTGACATGGAACGAATGGGGATGGAAGAATTAAGTATGCATTTCACCAATGGATTTATATGACGAGTGAATAAAATTAAATTGCAAAATTGATATTATTTTGAAAGAGCGATTACAGAGTTTCTTGCCGACTCTTCTCTGTAGAAACTGCTTTCCGAATCGGTGGTAAATGTTAAAACTATACTACTAATGTTATGACGATTCAAAAGTGAATCTATAAGAAGTTTGATTGAATAAATAAATATTTTAGTTTGAGTTTGAAGAAAAAATTGTATGGTGTTGAAAATAAATACTTTATTGTGTGAACAAAAAGAGAAAGAAACAAACATAAACAAAAACACAGAAAAGCTGTACAGCAGGCGGCCTTATGGCTGAAAAGCGATATCCTCCAGACAACCTTAGATTAAAGAAAATAATTAATAGAAATCTGCTTGCTACGAAAAGCGTGTAATTCAAGAATAGGATAAGTAATGTTTCATACCTTTGCACCGCATGCCAGTAAGATTCTTATCTCATCCAAGGGTACCATTCGTATGATGGAGTCAGCTAGTTCACGCTGCAGGGACTTGTCTGTGATCACCTCCGAAGGCATGGTTGCTAAAACAATGAAATACTACGTATAAATAATTAAAGTTGACCACAGATAACATAATTATTACACTCTTAATAAAGTAAGATAGTTAATTTGTCTAAAAAGTTAGTAAAAAAGTCATCGGACACTAATACAGTCTGGATTAGCATATCTAAGCCTAAATTTTAACCTGGTTCCACACGAGCGATGCCGCGGGTTACAGCTAGCCTGTCAAAGCTCTCTTAAAAAACTCCGCAAATATCAACAGCGCAACCACTACGAAGTCTGTTTAATAAAATAACATAAAAATAAAAGTTAATCGTTTGCGTTTTATTTCACTCAAAATAACAACACGTGCGCATGTTGTGTAACAAATGCGTATTTGACACGACCAATGTTCAATATATATTCTATTATTATCACAATATAGAACATGTGTCTAATACAAAGGTCGTAAACAAACGTAATCAATTGTTTGGGGCAATGACATTTTTAAAATTGCGTAGTTTATTACGTTTTAAAGGATTAATTTGTTAATCCCATTGGAAATAGAGCTTAATTTTGATTGACTATTTAATAACTATTTTTGTATCGTAGTTAGTATGGGTAATAATTAAAGCATAATAGTTTTACTACTAAATAAACGCAATTCTCTAATAGATTTTTTTACATTAAGTTTTCTGTGTATGTGCGCTGCTGTTTTTTTTATAGACAATAAATTTATGAAGGGTGAAATAACGAAAAAGAATAGCTGACACCATGTTGCCATCACACTAAAACACTAAAAGTCGCGAATTTCGTGCTATAATCTCTGATGACATTTCTAGCTTCTAGATTAGGTAGATTTCTTTGAAATTCCCTCGTGCCCGTACGTTTTATAGCATTTTTATTATACGATTATAAATAAATATAGTCTCCTTTCAAATCAAAAAAACAAAAACAATACGCATCGCGAACATGCGCAGACAAAAAACATGTAAACATGCGCACGTGGTGCCATCTATTGAGAATTAAATGAAACAAGGTCATTGGCCTGTTTGCCCAGTATAAGATGGAACTCCGTTTGAACCTAGAGAAAGGAAATCGTACGAATGCAGAGCTCTCAGTTAAATGGTTTATTGGCAACGATCCATATTGGTTACCTGTGGCGTTTTCAGGCGTATTTTCAAGGACGTGGTATTTATTTTTATCAGTGATCAAAGTTTTCTACGTAAGAAAATAATTTTGTTGACGTTCATGGAAGTTTATAAAGTGTATTGTGTGTAGAATTTGGGTATTGAAGACCACGATTTATTTCAAATCTTAATGTGTTATCTAATCTTATAACTTAATAGCTGTTCGCCCGGGTTCACTCAATATAATTGCAGCTTTCTACTTACTATTAAACTTCACAATGCTATCCTATTCTATTATATATATCCTATCCTACATTTGTGCATGTATACGTATGTTGGTTACTTTTTCACGCAAAAACTACTGAACCGATTGCAATGAAATTTGGTACATAGACAGCTGGACAACTGGAATAACACATGCGCAACTTTTTATCCCGATATTCCTACGGGATATAGACTTACGCGAGTGACACCGCGGGGCGCAGCTCAGTGGCGTAGCTAGGGGGACGAGGGCCCTGGTGCATAGGGAAAGAATCGGGTCCTCCTCCCCGCTTTCCGCCTTCCTCCCCTCTTTCAAAGCTGAGGTTAGAGGGCCCCCTGAGCTTCGGGGCCCTGGTGCACTGCACCACCTGACCCTATGATGGTTACGCCACTGGCGCAGCTACTAAATACTAAATTACCATCCAAATACAGAAAAATCTTACGCAACTATCACGTGAAGTTCATTTTCTAATTGCACTTGATCAAATCAATCGTGAGAACATGACACGCTGGTTCTGACCACGTGCCATCATATGGCATTGATCCAGAAAACACAGCCAATTTGGGACGAGTAGTGACATCAGGGGGATTTCTGTGAAGCGCCGATTTTTCTTTATAATGCGTCGTGCGTCTTTGTTCCAAAGATTTCCTTGAGTTTTGTCCTTTGCTTTGTTGACATTATAATAAGATCAGAGTCATAAAATAGAAAGGAAGAAAGAAACATTTATTTAATATAAATAGGTACTGTTTTAATTTTTAGTTTTATAGCATTGAAATGCTTTATAAATTAGAAATTTTGAAAGAATAGAAAAAATTTCCTGCCTCGTGATCAAATTTTTTCTATTCTTTCAAAATTTCTAGGTACTGTTTTCTTAGCCTTAGGATGACAGTATTGGCTTTACTTTTGTCTGTTTTCTCATCACATTTTTCGAGAATACCGGTATCCATAGCGTATTTTATAAACAGCATTCATGCTACTTTTACATGTATTAGCGTTTCAATATAAAACAGTATCATGTGTGGCACTTTATGCTCTGTAAAATCCACTTCAAACTCAATAAATTAGTCAACTAACACGGTTTTTCGGCTTCAGTGCTTGCGGCTGGATTGGATTTTAATGATTTTTCTTTTATTGGAAAATAGTCGGCCTAGATCCGACAATTTAAAGGCAATATAGTATTTTGTCAAAAATGGTTATTTTAAATCACTTTTTCATCACTCAGAATTATCACTCTACAAACAGCCCGCCCGGCTTCGCTCGTTGTACATATATAGCCTATAGCAATCACAGATCAAAAAAAGAAAGCAGTGGTGGCTCAGTGGCGAGAACCTCGGACTTCTAGATCGGTAAATCGGAGTTCGAGACCGGGCGAGCGTGCAGGAAATGAATCGAGTTTTCAATCTGCACATGTGGTAGACATCACCACTGTTTAAAACGGTGAAGGAAAACATCGTGAGGAAACCGGCATGTCCAAGAATCAATGTTCGATGACATGTGACATCTGCCAACCCGCACTTGGCCAGCGTGGTGGATTATGACCTGAACCCTCATAGAAGGCCTGTGTCCCAGCAGTGGGAACATATATGGGCTGATAATGATGATGACTCAGAGATCACGTACATATTATACGGTAAAGATTTTTGAGAATTAAATCCTTTTCAAGTGGGTAAAATCGAGTCTTAAACAGTCGGTTAATTGCAAAAATGCCGGTGAAGCTAATAAAAGCGTGTTTAATAGATAACTTCCTAAATGTAAAAAGCAAAATGGCCTAACGTGTGTACCTTTGTCTAGATTTCATCAGCTGTTGTTATCATGCGCTGTTGGCTATCGGAAAATGGCAACGAACAGCCAAATGATACCTGAGATTCTTAAGCGATGATTGATTGTCTCTTGTCTCGTTCTAGCTCGCTTTGTTTGAAAGTGACAGCTTATGTAAACATGATTTGATATCAAACTTGGCTACATTGTGAATGCGGAATGATCTTATGATAACATCATCTTCTGTATATATACTTAGTCTGGCCATAAATACTGTTACACTTAATTATAAAAAAATATTACATTTGAATTTCGAATCTG
>NW_024045131.1:1680203-1693214 GCF_012273895.1 Zerene cesonia | reverse complement strand
ATGTTATTTGCAGTTAACAATTTTCTTTTTTCTTTATTACAATATTTATGGCAAGACTAGGTATATATATATATATATGATTTTTTTATTACTTTCACCTATTGCGTAGCGTCAAAAAACTTTAGGGTTCTAAGTTTTGCGCCTTCTATTTTCATATCGATTATGGGATAAAATGTATTTAGGGACTGCGACTTCCACAAGAGATACTGCGGAAGTCGCTGCTACTTATGAGCCGTGTTACCTAGTATCTTCATTAAAACTTGGCGACACGACACTGTATACTATATGTTATTATTTATGTTAAGTAGGAATTGATCGCCGATAAAATTATATGAATGACGTCTTTACAAGGTCATCTCAGACGTAGCGTCTTGGAATCGTCTGCCAATGCGAGCTCTGTTGCTATAGAAACCTGTATAGTTTGACATCAGATTCGTTGAAATAACCTTACGATGGGGATTTATTTTGATTTCAGAGGTAGCAGTGGTGGCTCAGTGTTAAGAACCTCGGACCTAAAATCGATAAGTCAGGGGTTCAGAACCAGGCGAGCGGGCAGGATTTTTTTTTTCAATTTATCTCCGCATGTGTATAACAAAAACACTGCTCAAAATGAGGAAGAAAAACATCGTGAGGAAACCGGCATGTTAAAGAATCAAAAGTTCGACGGCATGTGACATCTGCCAACCTGCACTTGGCCAACGTGGTGGATTATGGCCTGAACTATAGAAGGGCATGGCAGAGATAGGAAGCATGGGCTGATGATAATAGTGATATATTTGTATAATAAAAGCTTTACAGGATATATAATTAAAGAGGCTTCTATCACAAGCTTTTTTATGTTATACATATTAATATCGCATACTTTTTTTCTTTTAACAGGCCCGCGGCCGGAAACTAATTTATAATTTTCAATCAATACACATATTTTCACACAAGACTTTTCAGAATTCAGTTTTAAAATAACATAATGTGAAAATTTCAAGATCGAATCATTAAAATAAAAAGAGGTTAAAAATTGTGGCCGAGAATCTATTCTTCCTACTTCCTATCTTTACATTTAAAAATAAGGAAAAATAAATATGTGTGATATCATGGAAATTAAACATATATTAAACATATACATACAATTTAGTACATAAACGTCTGGAAATTTATACGCATGAAGTCTGACTTTCAAAATGGCTGCCCAAAATAGAACACTGCCATTGACCCAGGCCATGACACTAAACTGTTTGGCATCATTCGTGCTTTTAGGAAAACCGGGACAATACTGTACGCAGCATGATCTAATTAAATAATCTACTGAATATTATAAGCCGTGTTAGTTACATAGGAAATAATATCACTTAAAACTTGTTTTGATTTAATTATATTGCAATTCAGAATCGAAAAGATGTCTATCGGGCAGAATTTACCGCCCTTTTATGCTGAATCATATGAAATAAATTTCTAAAAGGTAGCTGTATATTATAGATATAAAACAAATATGGAGTAAATAACAATTTTTTTTTCTATTTTTTAAAATTACGAAAGTATTACACACACTATTCTGTGTAATACAATAGTAATATTGAAAGCAATTTCACACTAATGCATTGCTAACAAACTGTAGAATCTATTTGCATAAGATGTTTTTTTATATCATCATTGGCAATGGAGCTGGTGGGTCGCCTGATGGTAAGCGCTACTACCGCCCATGAACATTTGGACAGGCGTAAGGTCGATTACAGACGCCTCTACAAATAGATTGCTGACTTCAAATTGGAAAAAGATGAAGAAAGGATTGGACTGGGAAGGGATATGGGCTCCGATAAATATTATTCGCCCACAAAGCGAACAAAGTCGTGGGCCCACTGCCTAAATAAATTTACAATCAGAACAAAGTAACGCTAAGTTCAAAACATTTATAATCTGTAACACAAAGGCGTAGGCGTGTGTTTATAAACGCGCTCTCAAAATAAACGCCCCTGTTTACTTGGGCTCTGAATGAGATTAAATGTTTTCCGACTACGCTTCTCTGTTCGCGTATATTTGAGTTAGTGGGCCAAAAAGCCTAGATTGTCTGTTTGTTGACGTTTTTGATAAGGTACGGGGAAGGTTATTAAGAGAAAACGTACCACGGGTGAAGGGCAGACCGTTATTTTGAAATTTATACGTTTACTATAGTGCTTTCTTCATTTATTGTACAAGAAATCATACCAGTATTTCATGTTTAAGCAAGCAATTATTGTGTTCTGGTGCTTAGGTACGGATTAAAGCATTGGGCTGTCCGGTACCTTGGTGATTTAAACTAATATTATAAAGAGGAAGAATTTGTATTTTTATTGGTTTGTTTGTTTGTAATGGATAAACTCAAAAACTGCTGCACTGATTAGAAAAATTCTTTCACCATTAGAAAGCTACATTAATCGCCAGTAACATAGGCTATATATAATTTTAGAAAAATAAGCGTCCGTAAGATATTTCGGTTTTTTGGACCCAGAGTGTAAATATCGGATAAAATTCTGAATTTACTTTTGGGTAGTTGAACACATGGGCTTTTTGTAGTGGATAGATATGAAATAGATTATATAAATCAGTAAAACAACATATATTAGTTTTTGGCGCGAAAACCGTCATACACATGTCGATCGAAATGGTCTAACGAAGCAGGAAATTTAAGTCTTAAATTAATGTCAAAGTGTAATTTAAATGGTTCTTCGAGTATTATGTTATCTGTGATGCGTAGCATGCCAACAAGTGGCGTAGCGCGGATTTGCTTCGCCAGGGCACAGAATAACAAGTACAAATACAGGGGCTGATTGGTATTACGGTGTGTCTAGTTAGTATTTCGTATCCTAGATGGTAAAAAAAAGACAGACCATAAGACTGACTAAGACTAAGACTTCGCTTTCCGTCAGTCTGTCACCGGGATGCTTTTAAAAATTTATGCGCGTATAAATATTTTTTCGGATATCAAAGTGTTTCTAATATTTTCCAAATTAATAAATTGACGCTTGCTACCACCAGAGTCCAGGGGAGCGGATTTCTATATAACGGATCGTGGCAATTTCCATTCTGTGAGTAAAGGTGTTAATCAAAAAATTTATAATAATAAATTAAATAAAAACGTTTCAACTAAAAAATATTGCCTTTTGCCTAAATATCGCTTATGTACATATTAATAAATGTTTGCAATTTGATTTATTATATTATTTAATCTATTATTTAACACATACAATATTCTTACTCATGGGTATATTCAAGTCCTTTAGCTATAAATAACATGCTATTGTTGAATATTTATTGATTATTAACGAAACATAATATTTGCAAAAAGAAATTATCAAAAATATATTTGATTCATTTCAGACTTACCGAATGCAGTCAACTAAAAAAAAAACACGCGCACAAGGCCTCTCCAAATACCTCGAAAAAAAAAATAAAACACTTCGCGCGCTTTTTTGACAGCAATGGCTGAAGAACACAAGGGTACAGATTAAACAATTTTTTTTCTATAATACAAAGATTATTACTATGAGACACGCGTCTGTCTCGTAACTTGATAAAATTGGAACTGTTGTTACAACATGGAAGTTGTGATCTGGAGAAAAGCCAATATGGCCACTTGCCAAGTACGAAGTACGAGTTGGTTATAGGGTAAATGTCATTGGCTTGTCAAAACATTGTATTATCTATATAGTAGGAACTTGTCATTAAAAGACCTTCTAACGGATTTGTAGCACATATGTATATTGTGCTTCATCATTATCAGCCCATATATGTTCCCACTGGTGGGACACAGGCCTCCTATGAGGGTTTAGGTCATAATCCATCACGCTAGCCAAGTGCGGGTTGGCAGATGTCACATGTCGGTTTCCTCACGATGTTTTCCTTCACCGTTTTAAGCAGTGGTGATGTTATCCACATGTGCAGATAAATTGAAAAATCAATTTATTTCCTGCACGCTCGGCCCGGTCTCGAACCTCGACTTATCGATTTTGAGGTTCTCACCACTGAGCCACCAATGCTATATAATGTATTGTTGCTTAATGCTATATATGTATATAATGTGCTTATTAATTAATAATTACAATATTTATATCAAACGCATTAAAGGCAATGTATATATACGTACTTATACTCAAGTTGATACATAAAAATTCCTTGTCAAAAAAAAAGTCAAAAGTATAAGTTACCTAGCGATAAAATTATGTATTCATAAAACACTAAACAATCTCCAAATTTTCAGATTTAACCCCATCACCATCAGCTTTCAAACAAAAAAAAAACAATCATCAGAATCGGTTTACTCCGTCAAAAGATCTGGAAAAAACTAAAAGAAAATTAATAATAAACTTATTAAAAACCCCATACTCTTGTAGTTGATTGAAAAAAAGTACATAAGGGGCACTAATCAGAATGCCATTATAAAAAAGTCTGATTGGATATATCACTCGAGAACCATTGAAAGAAATTAATTAGTAAGTAAAATTAAGACGATGAGAATGTTTCACCAACTGCGGCCATACGAAACCGTTATTCTTAAATGATTTAATTGAAAACAGTTATTTTTAAATTCTTAATACAAAAAACAAACAAAATAATTATTTCTGAAGTACTAGCAGTAGCCGAATCGGATATCAGCCTCAATGACACGATAACACATCATATCATACAGATAAAATGATTTGTCGATAACTAATGCATTTACCCTACTAAGCTCACGTGAAGCAAAGAACAACGCACTTTGTGTAGCAGCAAACAAAGATCCTATCGACGCTAAATAAGAAAGTTCGCGATTCTATCTCAAAAAGCACTGTTTTATATCTTATATCTTTAAACGAGCAATTCTTGTATATATATATATATATATATATATATATATATATATATATATATATATATATAATTGGAATCTCGGAATCGGCTCCAACGATTTTCATGAAATTTAGTATATAGGGGGTTTCGGGGGCGATAAATCGATCTAGCTAGGAACTTTTTTTAGAAAATGTCATATTCGTGTTTTATTCGTGTTTTTTTTTCCTGACATCTATTGGTGAATAATAATACTATTTTGCTTCGTAGATAGCTGGACAACTGAAATAACACATAGGCACTTTTTATACCGATATTCCTACGGGATACGGACTTACGCGGTTTCAACCGCGGGTCGCAGCTAGTTATGTCTAATTTGCGAAATTGCGTAGCACGAGAGATGTTTAATTAATACATTCCTAGGTCCCGTGTCCGCTAGTGGGGTATGGGGCAGATGATATACACCTGTTTCACTGATCGATTTTCTTTACGGAGAAGTAGGTCACAGACCGGGACATTTTTTGTGCGTCCATACCGAGAATTGAACCTAGGTTCCATCGGTTTTATGCTCACGTATTATCCACTGCACTAAGAAGGCGGTTATATTGATTATTTATTATTAATTGATTGAATATATAACGTGCTAATAAAATATGATCGATACCTTGACACAGTGGTTAACACGTGAGCGTAGAACCGAGGGGTCCTGGGTTCAAATCCCGGTAGGGACGTACAAAAAAGTCTCGGTCTGGCAGGACACAGAAGACTGATCACCTAGTTGTCAAAAAAGAGAATCGATCAGTGAAACAGATGTATATCATCTGCCCCATACCCCACTAGGGAACACGGGACTTTACTCATAAAATGTACATAAACACATACACGGGAAAAACATAACCTCCCCTTTCGCAGTCGGGTTAATATAGCTATGCGTTGTCACACTAAGTGAGCAGAAACGTGAAGTTCCACTTGTGGCTCTAATAAAAAGGATAAAAAAAGTTGTGGCAATGAATAAATGCCACGACGCAATGCGTCATACCATAGACAAGTAACTAATGGTGCGATGGATCTACTGGTCCGATTTAAAAAAAATCTTTCAGTGTTAGATAGCCCATTTATTGAGGAAAGCTACAGGCTATATATGTACCACGGGCGAAGCCGGGGCGGAACGCTAGTAAATAATAAATAGAGTAAATATATTGTTAGCGAAACCTATCATTTAGTTAACACGATAATACAATATGTAAGATTCCACTAATGCTATAAACGCGAAAGTATGTAAGTATGGATGTATGTATAGATGTGTTTTAATCATTCACGCGAAAACAGCTTAACGTATCTGTATGAAATTTGGAACAAAAATAGATTATGGTCTAGATTAATACATAGGCTACTTTTAATTCGGGTATCGCACGTGACGCCGCGACAGCTAGTATTTCTATAGTAGTATCTTATATTCGTACGTGATCAAGTCATAGACATCAACCACTGCGCCATAGAGAACAGGCTATCGCAATTCGCAATATGATGGTGTTAGGGGAAATAATTTAGACGAATTAAATTCCGTTTAGCGGCTGTATTGGATTACAGTGGTATTCGGTTAGGTTAGTGGTACACTGGGATAACAAATTCCATTTCAATTATTTTATTATTAACAGATTTTCGGCTGAATCTTCGTCCGCGTTATCTAAAACTTGACAATGTATAGGACTCGAATATCACGAGTACCACGCTATTTATTATTTGTGAAAACAGAATCAAAAACGGTGCAACACTTTTTTAGTTTATTGAGAATAGACCGACTGTCGCGGTAGCAGACAGTTATCTATAATACGCAGTTATATTATTGTAAATATTTTCCATTTCTCATTTAATTAATGATTCTCTTCGTCTAAGCCTTTCATTATCTTCGTAAATATTCAAGATCATAAATAAATAAGATATTTATTTGTATCGGAGGCCCCTGTCTCCTTTTTGGTCTTTTTTAGTGGGGATATCTTGCACAGATGCCCGCGGCCCCCGGGGAGAGAGCCGTGGGTTATGTCGGATTATAACAAACGAAAACTCCAATGTGTTGTCCTTCGTCCTTTACAGAAGGGTCCACGGGAGCTGGTTATAATTCGATCTGCATCCCCCTCTACCGGGCCAAGCGCAGAATCAGAGCAGCAAGGTGGAATCACCGCTCTATCCTCATGCAGGCGGCATCAGCGGAACATGTCCCACGCACCTTGCCGCACCGGACAATGGATTAATTCCCCCTATCCATTGGCCGACACTTCTTGATCCTGACCAGTTGCTTACGTAAATTTTTTCCTTCCTATTTTTCTTTAAGAGATGGCAACACATTATAGTTTTTATTACAGCTATAAAACAGCATAGCAAGTATTTGTGTGCAATTTTTGACGAAGATGAATAAAAATGTATAACGACGACTTTTACCCGTGATAAATCCAATTAATATAATGCCTCTGTAACTAAGGTCGGTATAGCTTCCTGTCAGGGAAAGAATTTCTCAAATTGGTCTAGCAGTTTAGAAGCCCATTCATTTCATACACGCAATCATTTTTCCTGTGTACAATATTCCATTTCAATTATTTTATTATTAATAGATTTTCGGCTGAATCTTCGTCCGCGTTATAAATAAAAATATTATTACTATAAATAATATTAATATAGTGTAAATAGTGTAGAATATAAATAAAACGCCCATTGTACAACAACCCTAACTCACCCTAAGGCTCAGCACATTTCCCACTCAGTTCCGACTTCCGGCAGAGACACCTCAGCTGTTGCTCACTCATCAACTAACCACAAGGTAAGCTACATGCTATAAAGGTTTCTAAGCGTTAACCCTAACTTAGGCATATCATGAGAAATTTTGAAAGAATATAAGAAATTTGATCACGAGGCGGAATTCGAACCCGCGTTTCTTGCCTAACCGTAGCAACGCCTAGCCTCTCGGCCACCCGTGATCCCGCCACAGTAATCGAATTTCTTCTACTCTTTCGGTTTTATGTGCCGCGGGCGGTTTGTCAAAAAACGCGGGTTCAAATCCCGCCTCATGATCAAATTACTTCTATTCTTTCAAAATTTCTCATTTATAAAGCATTTTAATGCTATAAAACTAAAAAATTACTTTTAGGCATATCATATCAAAAATTAAAAGATTTTGTTTCTTAGTCTGTTACTATTTATCTCAGAACCTTTAGACCGATTTTTAAATTTGATATTATCATTAGACGAGCTCTCTTTTTTAGCGATACGAGTATTTTTGTGGAACAAATCTTTAAGAAATACCTAAATTCCTAAGGTTTTTGATTTGTACTGTATGTCAACAAATGTTTTTATTATTATATCATTAATAAATCCTTAGATGGTATACCGCCGCCCTGATTCTATACCAATGCCAACGGTATGGCACCGATTCACAGCACGCGGTACCAACTTCAGGGTCCAGGATCTGATGGAAGACCAAGTGGAAACAGCTGTTCAGCTGCTGGTGAAGTACTTCATGGCTGATGAGCCACCTTGCAAGTATATAGGTATAGAAAAAAGTACTCCTAAGTAAAAAGAATAGCAAAATTTTAAGCAGCAAGATTTTTTTTGTAGGCGTTATAATTTTAATAACTTCTCAATTATTTATTAAGCGAACTACATGGGCTGTGTGCATACTTTATAATGCTTTAAAGTACATCCATTGAATAAAAAACTAAATATATATATAGTATGCTAATTTGAAGTGTGAGTAAGTTGAGTGTGTTAAAAATATAACGCTATAAATTTGATATGATTGAAAAATCACGAAGCCTCCATATTTCGGGTCGCTGACGCTATTATATATAGACGCATAACCCTATTTTTTAACTTTTTAAATTATAAATTATTTGTTCGTCGTTTATTCGTTTGTATGTCTGTATATATGTTTGTATGTCTTGAATTTATTTAATATATTAAACAACCTCCAGTTGGCCCCTACTATATATCTTTATTTCAACGCTTAGATTAATTAATTTTAATTAATTATCATTTGTTCGACCACTATTGATGACTTTTTGATCATAAAAATAATTAAATTCTTAACGATTCATTAATTTTTAACTAAATACCTTACGCTTACATAATGCGTAATGTAATGATTTGATCATTAGTGAGCACCATATTATCTGTTTATTCTAATATATACTCTTTTCTTTGTATTTTTTTTATACAATTTAGTTACTTAAATGCTTGAATATGACTTTGATATTGAATGGTATTATGTTATATCTTATATATAAAATTCTCGTGTCACAATGTTAGTCTCTATACTCCTCCGAAACGGCTTGACCGATTCCTCTGAAATTTGGTAAGCATATTGGGTAGGTCTGAGAATCGGCTAACATCTATTTTTAATACCAATAAATGATAAGAGTAAGGCAGAACAGCGTTTGCCGGGTGCAGCTAGTCTTATATATAAAATTCTCGTGTCACAATGTTAGTCTCTATACTCCTCCGAAACGGCTTGACCGATTCCTCTGAAATTTGGTAAGCATATTGGGTAGGTCTGAGAATCGGCTAACATCTATTTTTCATACCACTAAACGATAAGAGTAAGGCAGAACAGCGTTTGCCGGGTGCAGCTAGTCTAATATATAAAATTCTCGTGTCACAGTTTTCATTGCCATACTCCTCCGAAACGGCTTGACCGATTTTGATGAAATTTTTTGTGCTTATCCGGTATCTATGAGAATCGGCCAACATCTATTTTTCATACCCCTAAATGATAAGAGTAAGGCAGAACAGCGTTTGCCAGGTGCAGCTAGTTGTTTCATATAATTCAAAATTTAACTAAATTAATATAATGGTCCAGGGGTTTTCTTTACATAAGAACCTTAGATAAAAACGTTAAAAAAATTACTGAATTGGACGAGCCATTCTAGTGTTTTCTGCTTGGCCACACATTTGACGATTCATTTTTATTTATTCATTATTTCTGTACTTTTATTTTATTACTAACTTCGATAGAATCGAAAGATATATGGAAGTAGTTATTCTCTTTAAATACTTTTTATCTCTCTGTAAGTAATAATTATTTAGTAATCTTTGCCCTTACTACCGTGCTACCAGATGCGATGATATTTATTAACTTAATAATTCATTGTAATGCAAAAATACAATATATACCATTGCCATATACGAAAATATAGACTTAAAGATTTCCACAAATTGAACTGCAGATAAAAAAACCATTTCTATTCTAGGTATCCATAAATATCCTACAGCTCAAGCTAATTTGGAGAAACTGTGGCGTGATACGATTCGAGACAAACTGTCATTAGTTTGTGTAGAAGATACAGACAATCCTATAAACATTATTAGCGTCAACGTATTAACAGTTGCTTCGAAGGACGACAAGGAAGAACCGTTTAAAGTGAGAAACGTCACTGTCAAATTTACCGCCAATTTTTGTTTATTTTTTTTTTATTTATCAATCGGAAGTTTTTAATTTATTCAGTAGTATCAGGTATTTAAATTTATTGTTTCTTTTTGATTTTATTTTCAGATTAAACCGTAAGATGTTTTTTTTAGTAAAAATTGGATGCCGTGGAGTCATCAAGAGAAATAGGTACTTATTGCCTTATTGTACCTTACCGATGATAAAAAGTCAATAAACAGTAAAACTAATGCATTAAAGAACGGAAAAACGGTTGGTACCGTATTGTGATAGTTTTAACTACAGTTATGTGGTTATGTCAACTGTAGTAAGGTGGGGATAGACGGAGTATACTCTTTAACTGAAATGAAAATCAGAGCCATAGATTATACACTTATATACTGGTAATCTGAGCTGAAGCGTTAAGCCTCAGTGCGTTTCCTGAGTGCCATCCCTTTTTGGCACACGCAGCCACACATAATTGTTAAGTGTAAATTTTTATTTTTATCTATTTTTTTCCTCTTATATATTTGTTTTTTATTGTATGCTTCTGTTTTTTATGTTTGATCTGTTGTGTGTGTGTATGTCTGTGTCAAATAAATGTAATAGTTTCCTTAACTGTACAATTTTTGTTGAAGTGTAATAAATAAAAATATTCTGTCACATTTATGCAACCGACATGCAAGCTTTGTATACTTATCAAGGATCGGTGTCAAACAATAGTTTCACGAGTTCATCTTATTATTCTGATCAGGATCGCCAGGATCCTTACGTATACTCTGTATAAGAGCAAGTGAGACAATTTAGTTGATTATTGGAAGCGTCTTTCATTAGGTTTTTTTTTTAATAAATATTTTATTTTATAGATCCTTTCCTATTAATACTAAAAACTCGAAACTGTTAGTATATATGGATATAATATATTTGTTGCTCTTAACGTCAAATCAGCTAATCGTATGTGTAAAAACTTTTGTATAGAGATAGATTAAATAGTAAGGATTTTTTACAATGAAACATTAAACATTTTTTAAATATTTTTAAACGTAATAAAAAGTTATCATTGAAACAAAACTACATTAAAAATGCTTACCAATCCACAGAGCGATGACAAGATATGGACCAAGCTGTTTGGTGCCGTTGACACAGTCTCCCGTGGCGTGGACATATTCCAACTATATGGTGTGGATCAGTACTTGACTGCGTATGGACTGGTGGTAGACCCGAGCTGGAGAGGCCTGGCAATTGGGAAGGAGATGCTTCTTGCGCGGTAAAATGATTTGATTTTTTTATCATTCGCACCAGATACTGAGTTGGCCCCTTTTGTTAACGGATAAATATCGTTGGTTTTTTATATGTATCTTTTTATGTTGTGAGTTTTTGTGCTGTTAACAATTAATGTTTATTATTATTATTATTAAATCACGTGCCTTTTCAAATGACAAAAGGTCAATGTGGTACCATACGGGAGGTACCTGGTTTCGAATAAAAAATCATCAAAATCGGTTGACCCAGTCGAAAGTTCTGAGGTAACAGAGCAAAAAATACAGTCCAATTTATGACCTCCTCCTTCAATGGTGTCGGTTGAAAAGGTGTTCTGTTTCACTGTATTTATTTACTTTATACTGTAGATCTATTTAATTTTTTTTTCTCTAAACACTTAATAACACCATAGAAATTGTTATATTATAATAACTATATTTAGTTAAAATATTAAACTCAAGGTCTATTTGTGTTTTATATTATGTATTATTCTTTGTAAATAATGACTGTTTGTTTCTGCAATAAATAAAATAAAAAAAATTAATAGTACTCCTGATGTGGTCTTGCTACTAATATTATAAACACGAAAGTTCGTTAGCATGGATAACTCTTAATAATATGATTGGAATAAAAACTGAAGTCCCGTGTCCCCTAGTGGGGCATGGGGCAGATGATGTACGTCTGATTCAAAGATCGATTTTCTTTACGGACAAGTAGGTGATCAGCCTGCTGTGTTCTGCCAGACCGAGACATTTTTTTTGTGCGTCCCCACTGGGAGTTAAACCCACGACCCCTCGGTTCTACGCTCACTCGTTCAGCACTGTACCAAGGAGGTGGTCAATATGATTGGAATAGATTGTCAAAAATTGCCAACATCAAATTTTGCTGCAAGGTTAGTCTATGTTCTTATAGTTATCAAATTATTTAACACTGGCAGCTAAAAACTGTATTTGACAACAAACAATAAATCAATCAATATAGCCATCTACACACCAAAGTTTTCTTGTGAATGCAGTCAAATTAAAAACAATAATGAAAAATCCACCCCGAAAGCAGAGACGATGTATATGCGATACCGAAGGCCTATTGAAGCGCATAACAGGCCATCCACCACCGCTACAATCTACGGAACTAAATAAAATACGCCTTGGGCTTTTCACCGAAAGAAATTCTGATGGCTCTGCATATTTAGTACTACGCGGCAAAGATATCTACGACAGATATAAGAAACGCATATGCGACGCTGACATCCGAGCAATATACCTGTACATACGCGATTCCCCGAAACGAATAACGAAGCTCGATCTAGCGTACAACAAAATAACAGATGTCGGCTTCTTCAAACTGTTGAAAAAACTGCTCGTGAAAGGCCGCTCCAGCATCATAAACCTCAACATTATGAACAACAACCTAACGGAGACATCCGTTTTAAATCTGTCGAAATACGCGGAACATTTGAAACTGAAATATCTCAGGATCAATGGAAATGATTTCGGTTCGAACGGCGGTGAATATTTCGCCGATTTCCTCGCTAAAAACAA
>NW_024045131.1:1657939-1679203 GCF_012273895.1 Zerene cesonia | reverse complement strand
GCAGATGTCACATGTCGTCGAACTTTTTAATTCTTGGACATGCCGGTTTCCTCACGATGTTTTCCTTCACCGTTTAAGAAACATGAAATACATGAAATATTTCTGGTGGGATTCATTCTATCCCTACAAGAAATAAAAGTACAAATACTATATTAATGAGTAGCTACAGTGACACCAACTTATCTCTGAAATGGAGTCGTCATCCTCGGTAATGGAGCTGGTGGGTCGCCTGATGGTAAGCGCTACCACCGCCCATGGACATTTGAAGAGGCGTTAGCTTGATTGCAGACCTTACACTTCTAGAAATGGATTCACCCACTTCACATTGGAAAGGGATTAAGAAAGTATTGACGATAGGAATAAAGGAAAGGACTGGGATGGGTAAGGAAATAGATATAGGCCGCCGGCTCCCCCACTCACCGAACGAACACAGCAGAATGTTATTTCACACCGGTTTTCTGTGGGGGTGTGGTCCAATTCGTGCCGAAACGTGCTCGACTACCACATTGAACCTTTAGAACAATTTAGAAAATAACAATAAAAACACACAGCACTTGAAGTAGTGTGACAACTCGACATTTTCAGCTTATTTTTCTCAATCACATTCAATATAAAGATCACTATTTGCAAACATTTTAAGTACATTGTTTTTTTTTTGTTTGTATTTTGGTTTTGTGTGTTTATTTTCATTTCTTTGCTTTGTTCTTTTTTTATTTATTTATTTTTTTTTGTTTTTTGCATGTTTTTTTATTTTGTACTTTCATTGTTCTATTATGTATTATGTCCTTTCTCTTCTTATTGTGTACACACGTCTTCCAAATCTTTAATTTTTTATTACTTCCGCCTAACTTGGGTTGCTTGGAAGAGATTGCTTTTGAGCAATAAAGCCGCCCTTTGCCCTTTCCTTTCCATTTCCAATTTTTTTTGTTAATTTAATTGTTTTGTGTGCAATAAAGAATATTTCATTTCATTCATTTCATTTCATTTCATTTCATTTCATTTCATTTCATTTCATTCAATATAACTTTTTATTATGTCAACATATTAGTTATTTTAATGCCTGTAGTATAGAGTCATATAGGCTTGGTCATGTGGAACGAATGGATGAGGAAAGAGGACTAAAGAGAGCATACTTGGGCCGACCATTGGGTCGAGGCCCGGTCGGATGACCTAAATATCGCTATCGAGTTGAAGAAGGCCTGCGCGTGCTAATTGACAAGAAACCGCGCAGGACCGGGCAAGATGGAGTTCTCGTCTCGGAGACCAAGACCGACTTCGGGGTTTCAGCGCCACAGGAGTAAGTTAGTATAAAGTGGTTATTATAATTATTTAGGGTATATGCTTAATCATCATTTTGGGTATATAAGAAAAATGATTACGAAATAAATCTGTCTAGCAAAATATAAAGAAAAACACGTCACGTCTGCATATTAACTAATCTATAAGTAATAATTAGTCGTTAGTTAATTTATTTATTATTTATTCAGGACAACTAACAAAATGGACACCAATACATGATTAAAAACATAAATTATATAAATAGAAAAACCGAATTTATTTTTTATTTGTTTCTTTTTGTAGTATTCATATCTTACTAAAATTATAAGAGCGAAAGTTTGTATTATATAGATGTATGGATGCTTGTTACTGTTTAAGCGAAAGCTGTTTTCCCGTGAAACAGTAGCTATCGTATCTCTATAAAATTTGATACAAAGATAGACTATAGTCTGGATTAGAACGTAGGCTACTTTTTAACACGCTTATATTAGCTTGGCCTGTATCTTATATTATGTATGTATGTATGTATGTAATCGAATCTTTGAACATCATTTTCATCAATTTCCAGAAGTCTGATTAATTTGAAACTTTGCATACGTATCAAGGACCGATAACAATGCAATAATTTAATAACAGTTTCCCGATTGCCAGGATTAATAAATTCTCTTGTAGATCATTTGTAGAAGAGGGAGAAAGATAAAATATGATTTTGTCACAGACTAAAAATTAATTATAGTTTAAAAAAACTAAAAAGCACGCTTTTATTGCAAACTGAACTAAAAACTTGAAAATAATTTTTGATGGCAAAGAGTTTAATGTAACTATAGTTGCAGATGAAACAATCAATCATAATGAATCACCTCAAAACAAAATTATAATAAAATTTAAGTTATTAACACAATGATTCAATTCAGAGTAAAAAGCGTGGGGTGCTTAATATTTTTAAATATTACAATCATCATTGGTAACTGTCTATGAGAGGATAGTTATGAACTACAGTAAAATGCACCCAGGGTTCGACTCCCGCCTCGTGATCAAATTTTCTTCTATTCTTTAAATTAAAAATTACTAAAACTGAGCGTTGTTTTAACCACAAGTTTCCTCAACTTGTTAGTTTAAAACAACTTAGTTAAAAACTTGTTAAAACAACGCAACTAGTTCTGAGTAAAGTCCCTATTGCTAATATACTTGAACCAAAAATATGATAAGGATTAAGGACCAAAAAATTCCAAGGAACAACAACAATAAAACAAATGACTTTGTATTTTTATATCTTTATACTTTATTGACACCAATATATAACCTTAATTCTAAAGAACAGGTGTATAATCTTATGTTATAGTTAACTAAACATTAAATCCAACATTTATTACTTAGCTATAAGGTTAGGTTAAGTGTTTGATTAAATAAACAAATTTGAATTTTGTTTTTCCTGTAAAACCACGTATGTTAATGGTAATGAAAACATTTATACAGTAGAAATGGGCATATATATAACTCGAAAAACATAACCCCCCTTCAGCAATTGTATTCAGTCGGGTAAAAAACTTAAGAACAGACAGACGTACAAGCTAGTAGTTATCGAATATAGAATCATTATAGCGATATAATATATAGATACTAAAAGTAAAAAATAACTTAACACGCTAAATAACTTCTTACGCTTATAATAAATGCGAAACTAACTCGGTCGGTCTCTTTACGCCTAAACCACTGAACCCATTTGGTGGAAATTTGGTACAGAGATAGTTTGAAACCAGAGACCCAAATAGTTTTTGTGCAGGAAATCCCACAGAGAACTTAAAGCCCGGAAAACGCGGAGACAGTTTATCAGTTACCTTAAAAAAATCGTCAAAATCTGTTCACCCTGTCGAAAAACTTGAAGTGACAAACACAGAAAAATCTGGTCAAACTGAGCGCCTCCTCCTTTTTTAAAAGTCGATTAAATTTGGTACGTAGATAGTTGAACAACTTCTATGGGATACAGATTTACGCGGGTGAAACCGCGGGGCGCAGCTGGTTCATTTATAAATCAGTCTGGTTTCCGACAGCGTGCTTCAAAAATCAGGTAGTGCGTGGAGCGGTGATACCTAACATAGTACTTTGTATTACTAGGAATCCGGGCATTCTGCCAGAGAGCAATAGCTAGCCCTAATGATACGCTTTCGATTCGTGTGCGAAGCGGCAAACTGACATAGCAAGAAACTATACAGGTCTTAAGGGTGACTATTCGTTGCTTCTAAATATATATAACTCAAAGATGACTGACTGACATAGTGATCTATCAACGCACAGCTCAAACCACTGGACGGATCGGGCTGAAATTTGGCATGCAGATAGATTATGAAGTAGGCATCCGTTAAGAAAGCTAAGATATTGATAAATTCTGCCCCCAAGTGGATAAAATAAGGGATAAAGTTTGTACCGTGAAAATTTATTAAGACCGCACGGGCGAAGCTGCGGGAAACAGCAACTGATACTATACAGGTTTCAATTTCCATTTGAAATTGTTATGAGATTTTTTATTTGTTTCCGAAAACGCACGTCCACAAAAACTGGTAAAGCACTTATGTTACCCCACTTTACATCTACAAAAAAATATAACATACGCTTTCAAAAACCAATATTTTGAAGGAATTTTCAATGCATGTCCCACTCTTATATATTAAGGTAGAAAAACCTAATAATTTTTTCCAAACCATGACGCAGGGTGGTTGTAAAAATTCCTACAGTTTTTATTCCAGATAACTATATATATTAGTCAGGTTTATATATGACTATTACCTGCCATTCCAGTTATTAATAACCAGCTGCGCCCCGCGGTACACCCGCGTAAGCCCGTATCCCGTAGGAATAAGAAATATAGGGATAAAAAGTTGCCTATATGTTTTTATTATTATATGTATTTACAGTTGTCGAGCTGTCTATGTACCTAATTTCATTGTAATCGGTTCAGTAATTTTTACGTGAAAGAGCAACAAACACACATCCTTACAAACTTTCGAATATATAATATTAGTAGGATAGGATAGTAGGACTAGCAGTCCGCCCCGGCTTCGCCCGTGGTAGGTATATAGTCTATAGCCTTCCTCAATAAATAATAGATAGCCCTCGTAACACTAAGGATTTTTCAAATCGGACCAGTAGTTCCTGAGATTAGTGCGTTACCACAGGCTAAGCCAGGGCGGATCTCTAGTAACTAAATAAAATATAGCCCATAACTTTCAAATGTGTTCATTAGCTTCGGAGCCCATTAATTAAAAAAAAACCACAGCAAATACCATTATAGTAATCAAAATTAGAATAATCAACGGTGTACCTAGACAAAAACTTATATTATTGTCAGACATTAATATTTCATACTTCGCCAATTTTTATTACATTTAAATAAATATATAAACCTACACCGCTTTTAAATCGTCAAAACAAGATCAAATTTAAATGGGACCACATGACAAGCTTTCAAATATACAAAGAATCATTAAAGTCGAATCACCCAGTTAAACGTTAGGAGATAAAAAACCAAAAAATACAGTTAAATTGAAAATCTCCTCCATGTATTGAAGGAAAGGCTGTAAATACTCAATAAATAGGTTAAATAAAAGTCACGGTTCAATAAATATATATGTAATTAAGAAATATCAAAGAGACTTCAATCGCAGTTTTCTATTCCCATATTATTTTCGAAGCTCATTGTACTATATACCTTGTTTAATTAAATTTGTCAATTTTACTTTTTGTTTGTATTATGCAATGAAAAAAATCTTTAAGTGTGTTTTACTGTTACTATAAAATGGCTAGAACAATGAAAAAAAATGTAAACTCTATGACCGCTTATCTCTCTGAAATCAATATTTCAACTTAATAAAATAAATTAAAATATTGTTTTGTGTCTTAATATCGTTATAAATATGATAATGATTTGTTTACTGCTTAAATAATTAATTATTTATTTAAAATACGAATTCCAAAAGTCAAAAATAAAGACTAGCAGGTGATAATTAAACACATTAAAATGCGACCCTTAAAAATAGCATAAGACCAAATAAATAATTTGATTTTTCTCATGGAAAAAAGATTCATACTGACCGATTAACTCATAGCTCCCACTTTAAATTGAATTAAGCAATTTAAAAAAACAAGGTATATAGGTATAAATGAATCATCGAAAAATTATTGCCACGTTTCATCATGAACGAATATATAGATATAAATAGATGGTAACTCACATCAAACCTATGAGTGCTGTGATGTGGCGAGTGAAGTTTAAAGTCATTTATTTCGGTCACAGTAAATTCAGTACAATGTAGTGAATTCATAGGTAGACTACCATCCCTGATTGGAAGGCAATGCTGTTAAATTTTCAGTTCAATACAACACAGCACACATAGCCATATTCTTTCAGAAAAAGCAAACAAGTCTCATTGATAGCTGTGTAATGTCAATAGATAAAACATTGTCTTATTAATGACAGTATCGATTGGTGTAATAATACAAGTTCTCTTATTCTACTATTTTCGCACTTATGCTACAATGTAATGACATGAATTATAGATGATACAATGAAGCTTACATTAATTACGTCTATACTAGAACTTTTTTGCATAGGCGCTCGAAAAATATAAGATACGGTTTCAAGAACCTATATTTTTATGGCATTCTCATTGCATATCCCGCTGTTCAGTTTTATTTGAAGCGATCATTATATTTTCCAAACAACGATATAGATGGTTGTAAAAATTGCTACACAGTTTGTATATGACAGTTGCAAAAGCTTGCTTGGATGGTAATTTTCGCATGAGACCGGCTCGTGAATGAGGATAATTTGAAAATGAGGGAGGAGCAGTGAGGGCTATGCTAGACTTGGTGTTAGTTATGTGGATATTGAGAGGACTGTTGGTATTACTGGTGGTGATGAGGAGCATTGGTGAGAGGGAATTGATAAAATTTCTTTGAAATTCCACCTTGTGGGAATGCATTTTAAGAGTAAAGCTGTGTATTAATGGTAGACATTTGTTAAACATCAAATTGTTTCAGATTTGCTATCAAATATGTCACCGGGAACTGTGCATTGCAGTGTTAAGAACAAATGTTGGAATGTTTGCACCTGAGCTGCAGCAACATATTATTTCCAACAACACTTGATCAATATAATGTTTACCTTAATATGAAAAAAATTGCTTTGGGGTAGCAAAAATATTATGACTTGTATTTTTCATATGTTAAGCAATATGAGAATTACAAATAATAAAATAGTAATTCAATTTAAAAAATCAATGATAATTTTTTGTCTTAAACAACTTTCCACAAGATGGAATTAGAAACCAGGATGATGATCACACACACAGAAAAGAAATAAACAAAAAAAACAAATCGCAAATCAATAGCTATGCACGCTTATAAAAAATAAAATAAAACAAATTCAAGAAATTAAGTTTTACCTAAAAACTCCAAACGTTTGTCCAACAGTGCCGATAATTGTTCAAGTTGGGTGAATTCTCGGTTATACTGCCTATTGAAAGGGGAAGGGGCGTATGGTTTAGGGGAGGTTGGGGTTGAAGAAGATGTCAATAACTTCATAATTATAGACTCAAGCTTAGCATTCCTCTTATCGATGTGAGCAATTTTTACACCCAAAGCCTCTGTGTTCAAGATCATCTTCTGCAGCTTGTTCCTGCTGTGCTGCAGACGGAATTCCATAATATCACAATGTTTGCACTTCTTTGGAAAGTCGCACATATCATGATCCAACAGAGAGCTAGATTCTATCGAGGACCATGTCCGCTTTAGTGGGTGCGATGATAACAGATCCAAGTATGACTCTTCGAGACTCCTCATAGGCATGAAGGCTTGCTTTATCACTTTAGGGAGTGGTGTCATAGGCTTCTTAAACGAAACCTCGGGGACCGGTTCCTCGGGCGGCGGCGGTGGCGGCGGAGGCAGCGGCGGGGGCGGCGGCGGCGGCTGCACGGCAGCGGATGTCGAAGAACTCATGGAATTTGCTTCTGACGATTGACTACTAGTAGTTCTTTTATGAGAGAACGCGTGCGGAGGCAAATAACCTGTTCGGTAAAAGTTTTGCTCCTCAAATACATCGGCATGCACATATTTGCAATTCGCATGCTTGCAGACTTTCGTTTGGAAGTCGCGGCAGAATGTATACACACCGACCAGCTGGGAGATATCAAACTTGTGCGCGTACCTGCACGTGCCAATTCTTTTGCATGTCCCACGGACGTAATCACGGCAGATGGTCGCGCGGGGCTTTACGTCCTCCCGTTGCGGTTGGTCTTGAGACGGTTTTTTGCCACCATCATAGGGCCCATACGCTCCTATATATTCATGGTCCACGACTTCTTGTTTCACGGAAACATTCCAAGGTGAGTCTGGAGGAGGCGGCACGGGCGGCAAGGGCGGTTGAACATCTGTCTTCTTCTCTGGATATATGTCTGGCGGCGGGGGAGGTGGTGCCCGAGCCACATCAGATATTTCATTGCGATCCATCTTCGACCTTATAAACTTCTTCATGTTTTTAAAATTAGGAGACGATTTAAAGTGGATTAAGTGCTCTGCTACGCCAACTCGTCTTGGTAAATTTGCACCTGCGCACGACTCCTGCATTTACATGAAATTGCATTCACTTTGTTATTGTTCCTTGAATCCCAATCCGTAGCATTTTATAGAATAACCGAAACAAGCTGTTAGCCTAATTTCATTTGAACCTTTTACGAATCAATTTAAAATAACATAACAGAAGACAAGGAATTATTTTAGCTCAATATAAATCCTCATAATTGTAACTTAAGCAACCACCATTTTGTATTTTATTCACAACAATCAACACGCCATCTTGATCTACATTATTTTAAACTTTTATGTATACAGTGTACAGACTACAGAGCATTAGTACCACAGATTAAGTAATTAATGGCTATGACAGAAGGCCACAGATTGAGTAATAATTATTAGAGAAACGCCACGAAAGATGCACTAAGTGCCAAAGAAAAGAATGTTTTGTTGTAACTTGTGATAACAGAAAATTCCTATTAAGATTTAAAGTTCGATACTCTATTTTCCAAGCCAGGCAAAAGTTATCCCAGAAAAGTATTGGGCTATTTACAACAGTCAAGCACCTATGAGTATTACCACAGATAACATAATGCTATTCTAGTAGTATTACTTAATAAATCAAATTTAATTAGTTTGGTTTCTAATGTCAAAATTCATACTGACTTCTAAATTTAGGATTCTAACGCTCTGAATGCGATAACATTTCCTAAATTCAGTGACAACTAAATTTAGTGCAGTCTAATATCCGCATTATCGATATTATATTATGTCAATGTCGTCATATGTATGTGACAACTACACTAAAATGTCATAGTTTAATTTGCCAAAGAACTTTTGAGTTTTTGACTTCGTTTGACTTTTATATTGATCTAATTTTCAAAATAAAAAGTGCATAATTACACTAATATTTTTTAAATAAATATACAAATGTAATTTGGTTTAAAATCTAATGATATACGATGAGTTGTTTTTATTTAAAAATTTACGTTCTTTTCAACGTTATATATATTTGTTTTGGACTAAACAGAGATGAAATTATTTTTCATTACAATAATACGTGAGTATTCAAAAGTGTTTGTGTATTGTACAATAAAAACGAAGAATTGGATATTTTATAAGTGCTATGCAGTACAGTAGTGTAGTATTTCTTATATTATCTAAAAATACATTAATTATTACTTTTTCTTTGATTAAATGAGGTCATTATACAAGATACCGCTTTTGTTCGTTTCGTCTTATCAATCTTTTTAATTTATTGTAAAATGTTACAGTATCTAAATTAATTATATTTCAATCAACTTAAAACAAAGGACATGGTTCTCGATTCAAGTGTATTTTTTTTATGTTTGAGTTTTGTGCAGTTTGTAAGTATGTATTTTTACTGTTTCACACAAAAACCACTGAACCAATTTTGATAACACTTGGCAGTGTTATAGATATGCTACAGAAATACTTGTTTCTGTCTGAAGGCTATTAAGCTAGCATTGCAATTGAAAATACAAGTGAAAAGTATTTAATACACTATCTGTGACTTTATGAGCTCACCGTTAAACTTATAAATAAACAATTATTCAAATTATTTATAAATAGTAACATCTATTAATGTTGCTGGCAACAAAACAATTAGAATTTTGACAAAAATGAAACAAAATGTATGTTTCAGTTACAAATACAATGAACTATACACGGTGGCTGTCAGTAAGAACACAGAATACATTATGGAATTTGCTGGCGTAAGTATCTATCCAAGCTCACCTATCCATAAAAAATCTATTATACTAATATTGTAGAGCTGATAAGTTTGTTTATTTATTTGATTGAACGCGCTTATCTCAGGAAGTTCTGGTCTGATTATAGAGGAAGGCTATCACGCTTCACCCATGGTACATATATAGCCTATATATGTACCATGGGTGAAGCGGGGGCGGACTGCTAGTGATCAATACGGAAGTTTGCCAGACCATTAAGTCATAAGCATAGTATTATGGTTAAATCCCGAGTCCCCTAATGCAGTATAGAGCAGATGATATACTTACATCTGTTCCACTGATCAATTTTCTTCATGGACAAGTAGGTGATCAGCCTTCTGTGTCCAGCCAGACCAGTCCAGTCCAGACAGATATTTTTTTGTGACTCCCCACCCAGAGTAAAATCCAGGACCCCTTGGTTTTATGCTCGCATGTTAACCGATGTAAATTGTTTGACAAACCAGCCAAAACCTGCCCCCCCCACCCCAGGAAGTATGTAGAAAATAATTATTCTATATAGAGTTACCATTTTGAATTGTATTTGCTTTCTTCTTGCACACATTCACCGTTTTCTTTAAAGGACTACGAGGCGTATGACACGCCGGCCCGGGTGACGGTCGCCAGCGATTTCGCGAATCGTACGTACCCACTCTTCATCACGGCCAGGCAGCAGAAAGGTATTTGGATAGATTTTATTCAGCCGTCATCGTCATCATTATCACTTCTTTTATCATCATGGATATTAAAATCATCACCATAACTATCGGTATCATCTTAATAAATATCCATTTATCATTATTATCATTGTCATCGTCATAATAATTATGCATTTATCATCATTATCATCATCATCATCATCATAATTATCATCACAGCCAAACTACATCATCATTTACTCACTCTTAACGCCGCAGAAACTAAATATTCATCATACTATTCATACTTTCATACTATACTTACTATATCCTATGCTACTAATATTATAAATGCGAAAGTTTGTAAGGATGTGTATGTGTTTGTTGCTCTTTCACGCAAAAACTGCTGAACCGATTGCAATGAAATTTGGTACCTACGTTGGAGAACTGGAATAAACATAAAGACAACTTTTTATCCCGATATTCCTACGGGATACGGATGTACGCGGGTGAAACCGCGGGGCGCAGCTAGTGTTTTCATAAAACTTAAGCATCGCAACACTGTGACCGCGTGGTAAAAATACATTTTCACGGTAAAATCTTTCCTCCCCTATTTACCGATTACGATAAACGACTATCCGGGCGGAGCTGGGGCGTGCAGCTTTTTACAGCTATTTTAAAAAAAAATTCCAGGTGTCTTTTCATGGCAGCTTCCCATGACGGTGCAGACGATCAGCGGCTTGGAGCAGTTCACGAACATATCGCGTACTCTCTGCCCGCACAATAATATATTCTCCGAAGACGAAGATACTTGCCGTGAGTTATGTTCCAGCTACCCCTAAACCCTATGTATAGAAGAAGGACATATTTATTTATTTTATTTATAATGCTTTATTGCACAAACTTAGACAAAAACAGCAAGAATACAATAAAAAAAAAAGGCATCGTTTGTGCAAGAGGCGGCCTTATTGCTTAACAGCAATCACTGCCAGGCAAACTAGTTGGAAAGGAAAGAAATAGGCAAGGTTACACACACATCAGCGATATTGTATTCGAAAATGGCCGTATGAGTCGCGCTCTTTCGCTCTCGCACATGGAACAGATTATATCTCGCTCGCTCGAGTCGGGCAATTACCTGAATTTCGTAGTGTCAGTGTACACAGTTGCTCAACAGATATTCACCATGAATACGAGGCTTAAGCTTGGTAGCGGTCAGCGTGAGCGAAGTAAATGGCAGGTTCTGGGTTCGATGCGTGGGGACTAATTAAAATATCTCCATCTGGCGTGATTGTGTTTTTCTATTACTATAATAAGCATTAATAAAACCCTTGAATAATGAAGTTTTCATACTGATTTTATCATATAATTTTTTCAAATAAAGCCAGGTTCCTAATAATAGATTTAAAACTCACTATCTTAATCTATACATGCGAATTGAAAAATGGTAACATGAATCGCCGCTGTCACTTGCCGCCTCATACCGTCTCTGTCTATCACATGTTTTTCTCATACGTCTTTCTTTTTCTGTTAACGCTTCAGTCAGTGACAAATGGATTCGAGTGTACTGCGGGCCGTTAATACGTAAATATACGTTTATAAAATAATCACACACGCTGATGTTGCTAGTTTTTCTTTCACTGTTCATTCATGCATCCACGATAGCATTACGCCTGCATTCCTCCTAGGGTTAGAAGCATAAAAGTATAGACGAACACCGAAGATTTTGTATTCTATTTATGCCGCGCTCTTTTACTCTCACGCATAAAACAGACTACATCCCGCTCGCTCGCCTCCACGAGTCGGGCAATTGCCTGACTCGTTGCCATTATAGAGCGTGTGCAATGAGTGTTAAAGACATCCTAAGCTAGGCAGGTTTCGTTTAGACCATATAACTCACGACTCGCGCGTGTTACCTATTGTAATCGAGCGGCAATTGTCCTCAGATGTGTCCACACTGAACACACCCATAGTGCACCTGACTTCCTCGTCGCCGGATCCCATAAACGTGACCATCCTGGTGGAGACCGTCCAGGATTTCTACGTGAAACTGAACGAAACGACGAATCTGACGAGCACACCGAGCCAGCCCAAATACTATTTCTACCCGTTCGACCAGGGCCGGAACAGCGTGGTCGATCTGGCAGCGCAGAGGGCGAGGAAGAAGTATTTATGCACTGGCAATGGGGGGGGCAAGCGGTATTTCGTGAACAGAAATTTGGATACGGCGTACGGATGGTTGTCTCGGCCGAAGAGCGTCATTCTGATTATTGAATCGGATGACGATTTATGCGCAGTTGTGTCCATTCAGAACTTCTCCGTATGTATACAAACTTATATGCGAATGTAGGTACACACCGGAGGCGCTACCTCTGCGAATGTTCACGGGCGGTGGTGATCGCTTACCATCAGGCGTACCACCAGCTCGGTTGCTTGCTATTCCACATTCATAATTCTTAAACGTTTTTTTTTTTCGAGATTTTAAATAATTTCATTTGAAGAAGGCCAGGCCAGGCTTCTGAAAGTCTGTCTGAAAGTCACAATTTCAAAGTCAGTTTTTGTACTCTTTTTGAGTTCTTTTTTAAGGTATTAAAAAAAATTATAAAAACATTTTCAGTGTCCAGTTTTCGACAATGAAAGGGATATTTTATATGATGGTTATTATTTAACAATGACCAGGAGAGGAGGTATTACGTTAACGGTAATGTATACATTTCCATACTAATATTGTATTAATCTATACTAATATTATAAAGTTGAAGAGTTCGTTTGTTTGAACGCACTAATCTCAGGAACTACTGTTCTAATTTGATAAATTCTTTCAGTGTTAGATAGCCCATTTATTGAGAAGGCTATATGCTATATATGTACCGCAGGCGTAGCCGGGGCGGAGAGCTAGTAATAATAATATTTAAAAAAAAATACGCTTTAATGATAGAGTCAACTGAATTGTCTCACTTGAAATTATTAAATTCTGGCGATTTTTATCAGGATAATAAGACAAACTCATGAAACTATTGTATTGTCACCGACCCTTGATAAGTTAACAAAGATTGAATTTAATTTGTTCGTTTGAAGTGGGTCAAAATCGAGTTTAAAGAGGTCGGTTACAAACGAATAAAAGGTCGTCAAAAAGTGTTCCGAGCGACGGTTAAGAATTAGATTTTTATATTCATTGAAATTGAAACCTTATTTCGTCGCAATAATGTTCAAAGTCACAATATCGCTCAATAGAAAATTCTGGCTCACACACGCATAGGCAGAGTTTGACTAAGGACAATTTTTGATTTTTTTTTTTTACTTACAGCAAGATTCATTCCCCGTTGGCTTCTACATTGTATTCATTGTGAAGACATCGGACGAGGACTGTACCGGACAAGCTACTGGTAATTCGAGTTTACCCAAAATGGCCCAGTATTTCGGGTGGGACGATTCGATCAGTGTACCAACGAACGATGGCAGAGTCAAAACTTTCAGGTTTATTGAGATTTTAGATTTGTTTTAAAATATAAATTTGAAAAATTATAATTATACAAGTCCAAGAGATAGTATCACTTTAACTACATAGTATTAAAAAAATAAAATAAAAATCATTTATTGAACAAATTATATATCACATACAACATGAATCCCAGACTCCTAATATAGCTTTCGCTGTGTTTCAGGAGTCTGTGTCTTCCCGATACATTACATACAAGTTCAATTTAAGACGAAATAAAATATAATTGCTGCTACATACAAATGAAATTTTAATTCGAGGGACGAAAAATAGATGTTGGCCGATTCTCATATATACCGGATAAGCGCAAAAAATTTCATCAAAATCGATCAAGCCGTTTCGGAGGACTATGGCAACGAAAACTGTGACACGAGAATTATTCATCCAAAATAATATTAAAACACGATTATTATCTGACATGCTATATCTTATACCTTTAAACGAGCAATTCTTGTATATATATATATAATTGGAATCTCGGAATCGGCTCCAACGATTTTCATGAAATTTAGTATATAGGGGGTTTCGGGGGCGATAAATCGATCTAGCTAGGAATCTTTTTTAGAAAATGTCATATTCGTGTTTTATCGACTTAAACTTACTTTTTTAACAAATAGGGGGCGTTTGAGTAGTCCCATCTTATTATGATTCTTCCTGACATCTATTGGCGAATAATAATACTATAAATGCGAAAGTTTGTGAGGATGGATGCATTGTATGCGTGCGTCTGTTACTCTTTCACGCAAAAACTACTGAACCGATTGCAATGGAATTTGCTTCGTAGATAGCTGGACAACTGAAATAACACATGGGCACTTTTTATACCGATATTCCTACGGGATACGGACTTACGCGGTTTCGACCGCGGGTCACAGCTAGCTATTAATATAATAAATGCGAAAGTTTGTAAGGATGTGTGTGCGTTTGTTGCTCTTTCACGCAAAAGCTACTGAAGCGTTTGCAATGAAATTTTGTACGTACGTAGCTGGACAAGTGGAATAACACATGGGCAACTTTTTATCTCGATATTCCTACGGGACACAGACTTACGCGGATGAAACCGCGGGCCGCAGCTAGTCTGACATATATTAATTATCATTAAAATAGCATTTCTTATTTGTTTCAGTTTACGCATAATTGAGACAATATCATATCAGGAGTATATGATAGCCGCGGGCGCAGCGTTGGCTTTCTTTCTATCCTTCTATATCGCCTTCATACTAGTTATTATCTTTCAGAGGCGCCGGAGCCACCTTACTGAGGGTAGGTGGAAAAAAATTTTTATTAACACGCTTTAATTAGCTTCGCCCGTATGGTGTGTAACTGAGTACTTATGACTCGATTTTGATCCACTAAATATTTGTTTTTTTTATTTGAATATCATAGACATCGTCAAATGTGCAGTTTTGATTTGATTTGATTTGAAACATTGCCAGAGCCACTATTAGCGCCGTCGACGCCGCACGACAGCTCGCTGGCGTCGCGCGGCGCACGCGCAGAGCGCAGCGGCAGCAGCCGCCACTGCGACGGGGATAATAATAGGACCGGTGAGTTTACTTGTTGAGCACGCTTCGGCACGAATTGGGCCAGCTCGCACCGGGGAAGTACCACACCCCCACAGGAGACCGGCGGGATATAATAGCATGGCTATTGTGTTTCGTACGGTGAGTCGGGGAGCTGGAGGCCTATATCCTATTCCTTACTCCTCCCAGCTCTGTATTCCTCTGGTCAATCCTGTCTTTATCCCTTCCCAAATTAAAGTCGGCAATCTTTGTAGAGGCGTAAGGTCTGCAATAGACCTTACTCCTCTCCAAGTGTTCATAGCGGTGGTACGCTTACCAGGCTACCCACCAGCTCCATTGCCGACGATAACAAATAAAAGTCACCATTGTTATCCATCCAATCATTTATTCTTTCTTTCTCTCTTCTATTCAGCGTGTAATCTAACGACGCATATAAGTGTTTTATTTGAATAAGCCATGCTAATATCTAGCTTTAAACTATAAAAACTACGCCGCTCCAGTTGAGAACTTGAGCTTACTAGAGTTAGTTCATAGTACTTATGAAAACAATTTTATAACAGCGCCATCTATGAGATTTCATAAAATTCAAATCAAGTTACATGTTAATACTTTTCGGATATTATTAATTAAAATTTTATCATATTGGCGAGAGGTTAGTAGTTAGTTATTCTTAAAATTCATTGGTGGTAATGTGCAATTCTTCATAAAAGTTGTATCATTGTTCATACAAAACCCTCCAAATCTTGTGCAGAGTTGAGCAAGACGATTTAAAAAAAATTCGATGTTAAGTTAGAAAAAAGTGATATTACTTCGACATACAAACAGATACCTTTGTACAACAGCTAGGTAAACAACCTTTGTCGCAATTAATTAAGGGTTAATTCGAACATATGCCCTGATCTCTCAAGTATACGCGGACGAAGTCGCGGGCAATAGCTAGGTAAACAAAATTTATAATAAAACATTTTGTTTAGCAGAGGGTAGTTCGTCATCGGACACCGACTCTGACCTGTCCACACTGGACGACATAAACACGGAAAAAGATCTCTACCTGCACGGAAATAAACTCTGTGTTGCCAATTTATCCAGGTTGGTATTTATTTTTACCAATTTCTACTAAAAAATGGTAAATTATTTTAACGTGCCCCCACACAACTAAGGTTTGACATTTGCAAATGTTTCCGTTTCCTTTTCCTCACCCTTTCCCCGTCCTTTCCTTCTTTCCAGTCGTCAATCCTTTCCTTTATCCCTTACCCCTTAAAAGTGGGTAAAGCATTCGCAAAGGCACTACCTCTGCTCTGTTCACGGACGGTGGTGATCGCTTACCACCAGGCGAAACACCAGCTCAGTTACCCGCTATGACATAAAAAATTTAAAATAGTTATACTTATTTAGGTATGTTTTCTGAATTATAAGTGTACGACAAGTAGAGAAAGAAAGATTCCACTTCACATATTAAACACCAGCTAAACGATGAACTCAAACTCAAACATCTATTTATCCAATTGGACTTCTTATAGCGTAGCACTTGTATCTGTATCTCAAGACACAAAAATCGCATCGTTGCGACTGGAAAAACAGACAGACAAACGAACAGCACACTTTGGAGATTTGTAACACATATCTCTCGATACAGATGCCGGCCCCGGGTGCTGTCCGCGCGCTCGAAAATGTATCTCTGGAACGTGCTAACCGTCGCCGTGTTCTATACTCTGCCAGTTATACAACTCGTGGTCACTTATCAGAGGGTGAGTGTTGTCCTACTTTCCCACCGAAAAGGGTCACCGACGTTCCTGGTGGGGGGAAAGGGGGGGGGGGAGGTATCACACCATACACAGTACAACATATACAAATATACAAATACATACAGTATATACAGTATACACAAATTTCTTATTGAACACGAAAAGAAATGGCGCCAGTTGATTGGAGACCAATCGAGTCTTGTCTATCTATATATCTGTCTATCAAACTCTTTGTCGAATAAAACAGTTTCTCATTTCCATAATACTCGGGTACCCTCAGAAGGAAGGCACCCGGTCTTTTGGAAGGCTTACGTGGGGACACAGATCCAACACGCAGAAGCCCTTTTGAGATTTTTAATGTGTTATGTGACATCAGCTGCAGCCTGCCCATGACTGCACTATAGAGTTACAGCTCTGGGCAGTCCACGGCCGATGTAGGACTATTGCAAAATATGGACATTTAATATCTAGGCTATGGAAAGGGATATTAAATGGAACCGTGTAAGGAACTATTGGGAACTATGGCACCTGCCTTCTCACTTTAGGAAATTATTATTATAATTATGTTCTCAGTAGTATACTTATACAAATAATGATGCTACTGCGGCTATTCAGCTACTGAACAAGAATCTGTTCTACTCAAACTAGTTTATACTTTAAGTAATATATGTGAAGGTTCTACTAACGACACTACCATACTACATGTGTTGCTCCTGAATATAACATGTAGCATAGTAGTTTAAAGTGACATCTACTAACGAAACTACTATGCTACATGTTTCACTCAAAGGAGTAATATACAAATACGTTTCACTGACAATCCTTCCATGCTACATGTGTACTAACGACGCTACCATGCTACTCAGCTACTGAACCAGTCGGGGAACCAGGATCTGTGCTACTTCAACTTCCTCTGTGCGCACCCGCTGATGGTTCTCTCTGATTTCAACCACGTCTACTCCAATTTGGGCTACGTGCTACTTGGCGCTCTGTTCCTAGCCGAAGTGTGGCATAGACATCGGAGGTATAAGGAGAATAACGTGAGTCATCATCATCATCATCATCAGCCCATATGTGTTCCCACTCCTGGGACACAGACCTCCTATGAGGGTTCAGGCCATAATCCACCACGCTGGCCAAGGGCGTGGCAGATGTCACATGTCGTCGAACTTTTGATTCTCGGACATGCCGGTTGCCTCACGATGTTTTCCTTCACCGTTTCGAGCAGTGGTGGATACATGCGCAGATAAATTGGAAAATCTTTATTTCTTGCGCGCTCGCCCGGTCTCGAACCCCCGACTTATCGATTTTAAGTCCGAGGTCCTCACCTGAGCCACCTGCTATATGTACTGCTATTTATAATAGGTAATATAACAAGTAATAAAGTACCTACACACATATCACAGCGATAAATAGTAATCTAACCATTCCATAACATCACACTTTCGGTTTTATAATATTGGGAAATTAGGATATATTCTATATTAATACCAGCGAGTCTTTTTGCTTTATCTCTGAATACATTTTTCTTCTATACGAGTGTGTGTCACTGAACTCCTCTTAAACGGCTCGACTGATCTAAATTGTTAGACTTTCAATCGGATGAATCGAGATTTAGTATTATGTAATTATACCGACTACCGACTCTAAAACCAACGGCGGATTGTTTCCTTTCTTTCTTTCTTTTTTTCTTCTCGCTTTCAGGTAGAGGTCGGTATACCGCAACACTTTGGCCTGCTCTACGCAATGGGTATAGCCCTGGTGAGCGAGGGCTTACTCTCCGCCGCGTACCATGTGTGCCCGAATAGCATGAATTTCCAGTTTGGTGAGATCTCTTCTATTCTCTATGTATCCCTTCTTCTCTCCTTTCTTAAGTAGAGACGTTTTATTTTTTTTTTGCTACTTTTAAATAAGAATTTATTAGTATCGAATTAATTTATTAATTTGTGTCTGTTTTTATGTTACTTTTTTATCTCATCTCATCTCATCTCAAATAATCTTTATTCAAATTGTTGATGTGATGAAGTGATCATGTATACTCTTAGAATTGTCCAGTTTCTTTCATTTGCATTTGCTCATAAAATGAAAACAGTGGGTCAAAACTTTTACCCTCTGCTTCCCACGCGTTAAATTCGGAATATTTTAAAAGATGTTATACATATAAACCTTCCTCTTGGATATCCCTATCTATTAAAAAGAACCCCTATCAAATCCACCACGCAGGTTAAAGATTTAAGCATACATATTGTCATATGTACAGAGTGGTCGCTTGTGGTTTATGTCAATTTATTTTTATTTACTAATGAATTATTAGGAAACAACCCATCTGACAAATTATGTGTAATTTAATTTCATTTTTTTTATGAATACAGCTTATATATGAAAGAGTAAATCATGGTAATCAGGGTTTTTATATATGCCTCGTTCACAGATACGTCCTTCATGTACGTAACAAGTGTGCTGTGTATGGTGAAACTGTACCAGGCGCGACACCCGGACATAAATGCGCGTGCGCACGCAACGTTCGGTGTACTCGCATTGATCATATTCATCGGTGGGTATCACTTTTATACGCTTATAATTGTTTTGACTTACGAAACGTCTACCATCAGGTTACCTTAGATTGTTATGTTTAGATTAGACGATTTAATGAATATCGTGTAAACCTATTACCTAAATATAGATAGATATATTCGAAGAAACGTTTTCATTACTCAGTGCAAATGAATGAATTTATGTTTACAAAAGATTTAGCATGAATTTAATGTTGTTTTTTCTGAAATTCAGGTCTCGTCGGCGTCCTGAACGCTAACTTCTACTTCTGGGTCGCCTTCACTGTACTACATCTGGTCACATGTCTTGTGATGACCTTCCAGATCTATTATCTCGGAAGGTTCCGTTTGGGTAAATGCTTTTTTATTTGTGCTATTTATTAATTGACTAGATAACCTGGTGAAGTTATCTAAACTTATATTATAAAAAGGAAATGTATGTGGATACAAAACCACATATTGTGTACAGAAAAACTGCTGGACCCGATTTCGAAAATTCTGTCACAATTACAAAGCTACATCTTCACTGAGCGACCTGGGCTGTATATGTATCACGTCGGAAGAATCGCTAATCGTCCACATATTTTTTGTTAATTTACCATTATCTTCGTTTATTTATATATACTTTTTGTATGTATGTATATCTCTAAAGCAGAATTAAGTGAGTCTAATACACTGCTTTTGTTTATATTCTGTACTGTACTTTCGACATTTAATAAATTCTCTTTTCACAATATCTGTTCTGTAGAAAATGAATAAAAGTGGTCTCACAATAGATCCCTGTGGAACGCCTCTATGGATTGTACCATAGGTTAAATAGAACATGTTAGGGACTGCAATTATGTGCGATCACTCAGACGTCTGGCAAATTATCATCTGTAATACTCGAGATATTTACAATTTTTCTGGAACTTAGTAAAAGGGTTTTCTGGGAATTTTTAAAACGGGATTTTTATGAGTTCTACAGTTGCTCTGGTCGAAATATGATCTCCGCCATCGCACTTGCGTTGTTGTTCGCGCCGCCATTTCACAGGAATGGCATTGATAATCCTCTTATAATGCATAAATGAGAACATTTATCTATATAATTCCGTAACGAAAATAAACCTTAAACAAATAAAATTTGTTAGTAATATTTTACACCCATACTAACTGACCGGGCAAACGTTGTTCTGCCTAACTCTTATCATTTAGGGGTATGAAAAATAGATGTCGGCCGATTCTCAGACGTACCCAATATGCATACAAAATTTCATAAGAATCGGTCCATCTGTTTCGAAGGGGGTCCGGTAAATAAAATTGTGACGCGGGAGTTTTATTTATAAGACGATTGCAAACTGTATGCGCAGAGCTGGGCGCGCTGTGCCGCGCGGCGCGCGCGCTCGTGCGGCGCCCGCTCGCCGCCGCCGCGCCCGCGCGCGCCGGCCGCTGCGCGCTGCTGCTGCTCGCCAACCTCGCCAACTGGGCGCTCGCCGCCTACGGGTGCGCTCCACGCCGCTCCACACCGCACCACACTACACTACACTACACTACACTACACCACACCACCCTACACTACACTACGCTACACACACTGCACACCGCACCACATCACACTACACTACACTACACACACTTCACACAGCACCACACCGCACCACACCGCACCACACTACACTACACTTCACTACACTACACTACACTACACTACACTACACAACACTACACCACACTACAC
>NW_024045131.1:1654512-1656939 GCF_012273895.1 Zerene cesonia | reverse complement strand
CTATCGTCAAGTACATGTTGAAGGAGAAGAACATGGCGATGGAGGACATGAAGTGCCAGATGTCGTGCGAATCGTACAGCTGCAGGAGGCTGCACACGCGGTTGCTCTGCCGCGACTGCGCCGGAGTCAGCTGAAACCGAACATAGTAGTCATAATCTATACTAATATTACTAGCTGCACGCCCCGGCTTCGCCCGGGTAGTCTTTTATCATAATTAAAATAATACAAACTATCCTATCTCTCAAGTTGGATCGAACTGCACATGGTGTGCGAATTTTATTATAATCGGTTAGGTGGTTTAGGAGTCGATTGAGGACAAACATTGTGACACGAGATTTATATTAAATTATTATTACTTTTTATTTTATTTGAATTTTAACTTTTGTAATTAGGTTTTTGTGAATTTCTTTTTGTAAAATTGTTATAAAATGTGATATTGGGTCCTTGTTACCCCGAAATAAAGAATTTATTATTATTATTTATTATTATTATTATATATTACTAATATTATAAAGCTGAAGAGTTGTTCGAATGTACTAATCTCAGGAACCACCGGTCCGTGTTGAAAAATTATTTCCGTTTAGTAAGCTATATATGTACCACGGACGAGGCCAGGGCGGACCGCTAGTGTAATTATGTGAATAATTATATACCACACCCTAACAGAAGATCGGTACGGGCACATAAGCATTGGGGCCATTTTGGAGGGCAAAAGTGCTTAACTTAAGAATTAATTATATCGATTATTTAATTGGATATTTTTGAGAAAAAAAGTGGAAAATGGAAGATTCTTGGCTCTCCGGGGCCCCCATGAGGTCGGGGGCCCTGGGCACGGGTCCCATGTGCCCTTATGGCAAAGACGGTAATGTGCAAACGGTGTGTACATTCGATTAAAATCGGTCAAGCAATTTAGGAGTCCATCGCGGACAAACAATGTTCCTACAAATAATAACTAAAGATAACAAGACACAACTCACCGCCCAATTGGTGCTTAGGTCCAAGTAAAAATAACTCGAACTGAACCAGACGGTATACGTCAGCGCTATAAACACCCAACTGTGGAATAAATAAAAAATTGTTAGATTTTTGATTTTTTATTTTTATATATATTACTAGCTTATGCCCGCAGTTTCGCACGTATTAATTCGTAATAATTTAATAGATGTTATTATACATATAAACCTTCCTCTTGAATCACTCTTATCGATTAAAAGAAACCCCATCAAAATCCGTTGCGTAGTTTTAAAGATTTAAGCATACATAGGGACATTGGGACAGAAAAAGCGACCTTGTTTTATACTATGTGTTTGTGTGTGTTTATTTTATTAAAAAAAAAAATAATAAAATAAACACACACAAACACATAATTTTATATGTTTATGTACACTTTACAAAAGCAAATATTTCTTAACTCAAGTGTTTTCCTTGTATATAAGGTACATCATTGCCGAGTATTATCAAAGTCTGTTCAGTCGTTTCCGCCTGAAAGAGTATCAAACTCACATCCGTACACTCTTACAAACTTTTTCGTTTATTGTGTATCCCTCACCGCCGAAGGCAGTTTTAATCGACTTTGTCCTAATACGAAGGATCCTCAAATCGGCTGTATTTTTTTCCTCTCTATCTCCCTCTGTGATCCCATTTCAAAATCTGTAGTGGTACCCCCCCCCCCCATAGGGAGGGAGGTCGGTGATCGTTTTTGTAGAAAACAATCGTTCATTTAACATTTAATGTACCTATTTATTGTGCTGTTTTGTAACATTATTGTATTGTGTTGTCTTAATTATATTGCTTTTTTTTATTGTTATTTTGTAGAGTCACCCCCCTTTTTTTTTATAACATCCATACATACAGGAGTGTACTAAAAAGAATGATCGATCAAACTCACCTGTACCATCGTATCGACTCGCGGTGCAGCAACTTCATAGCGATATAGAATAATGTGTAAAGGAAGAGGTTACTCATCAGGACCAGCAGCAAGTGCGACGCGAAGTCTCTGCTGTGCTGGGTTAGTCTGCGGAGCGTACGATTTGTCATTAGTTTGTTTTTTTTTATTAATTGTCATAATAACAGTAAGTTCCTCATCAGAAATATATTTTTGAAAACATTATGGTGTATTTTTCTGTTCATTAAAATACAAAGCCAATGTGACGAGGTATTAAATAAAACCTTTAAAAGTCAAAACCATCGTGTGGTGTGACGTATATCATTTGGTGTGTTGTGTATCGTCTGGTGTGTTGTATAGTGCAGTGTCGTGTAATGTGTTGTGTAGTGTGTAACGTGTGCGGTGTTTGTATTGTGTTTGTGTGGTGTTGTGTGTAGTGTGGTGTTGAGTAGTGTAGTGTGTTGTGTAGTGTGGTGTGGTGCGGTGTGCAGTGTAGTGTGGTGTAGTGTTGTGTAGTGTAGTGTAGTGTAGTGTAGTGTAGT
>NW_024045131.1:1645720-1653512 GCF_012273895.1 Zerene cesonia | reverse complement strand
GTACGATTCGCACGACATCTGGCACTTCATGTCCTCCATCGCCATGTTCTTCTCCTTCAACATGTACTTGACGATAGACGACAACCTGGCCGCGGTGCCGAGAGCCGAAATCGCCGTGTTTTAAACCGGTTTTTACCGGGTTTAAAGCGGGAAATGTCCGATTTTTTTTGGGGGGGAAATTCGATGGTTTTAAATCGTTTTTGTCGAGTCTAAATCGTCGATCGTTAGATAGGATAAATAAAATTATCTACATCGACTTGTCTAAGACGTTGGACTACAAAAAAATGTTCTTTTAAAACTGATTGGAATGTAGTTTGTTTATTTGTGCTCAATTGATATATATATTTTTAAGCCTAACACATTTAAAAGTACCAACTCATTTCTACAAATGTTTAGAAAAAGAAAAAAATGCAATAAAAAATTCAATGTTTTAACGGTCAATTTTACTATGTTGAAATTATCGAATACTAAATAAAAAAAAAGTTTAAAATATAACTAGCAAAATGAGTGATGTTTCAGGAATATTCGCGAAGTTAACAATTTGATTCTGCAAATTTTCCATTTATTTTAATGTGGATAAAATTATATTTTTATGATTGATGATAAATCTAGGCATGAGTCATAGACTATCTGTGAAGTGTACGATATAGATTGTGTTATAACTTCTCTTATTATCTCATTTCTCTTGTTTTATCTTCTATAGAAGAGACCTGGCTTCGCTCACCCTACTTAATAAAAAAATATTCATTTACCATACCAAAGATGAACTTTGTCTCTCTCAATTGTAATTTAAAATAGATTTAGTGAAAGAAATTATTTTTTAAACGATCAAAATTATTTTATATTGCTATTTAGTATTTATGTTTGTATAATTTGTTATATATAATTACAAGATCTCGTATAATGGTTACTTATGTATTAGAGAAGTATATAATAGTTAGTAATTAATGAAGTGTCTTATTATTATATCAGTCAGATGTAATTATTATATTGTGCTTATATTGAATCGGTATTATGAGTAATATATGATTTTACTAGTCTGTAAATATATGAATTTTTGTAAAGAGCTGTCTTTTATTTTGATCATCTATTTAAGAGTAGTAATGTGACAGATACACATACTTTAATATAAGTGATACATCACACCAATATTATAAATGTGAAAATTTGTTTGTCCGTCAATCACGCTGAAATTACTGAACGGATTTTAATGAAATTTTGTATACAGAGTGTGGGTATGAGCTGACTTGGGTGATAGGATACTTTTATCCCGATTAAATGAATACTTGGGATAAAACAGGAATTTTGATAACCGGGCGAAGCCGGGACGAGCGTCTAAATGATAATTAAGGCCTAATCTAGAAATGTTAATACGTGTAAAATGTCCTGCTAAATTGTATCTACATGTTACTCTGAAAGATGCAGCTTTTTGGTAGTATATTTTTAATAAATCGAGTTTATATATGAATACTAGCAGCGCCCCGCAGTTACACTCGCGTAAGTCCGTATCCCGTAGAAATATCGGGATAAATAGTTGCTATCTAAGTGCCAAATTTCATTGCAATCGGTTCAGTAGTTTTTGCGTGAAAGAGCAATAAACACACACACATCCTCACAAACTTTCGCATTTATAATATTGCTAGTAGGATAGTAGGTTTATAACAAATGAGTGATTTAATTAATTGAAAATTCTGTCACGGCTAAATCAAAGCCCTGTATTGTTAAAAATCCGGAACTAAATAGAGTCAAGCATGCATTGTATTAAATCAACTAGACTTTAAATTATATATCATTAGCACAAGATTGTTTGCACTAGCGTTCCGCCCCGGCGCTAGCTTCACCTGTGATACATATCTACACTAATATTATAAAGAGGAAAACTTTGTTTGTTTGGTTGTAATGAATAGGCTCAAAAACTACTGGACCGATTTTAAAAATTCTTTCACCATTCGAAAGCTACATTATCCACGAGTAACATAGACTATATATGTACCACGGGCGAAGCCGGGGCGAACAGCTAGTATATTATATAGCACTTGAGGATTTCGTATCTGTGTAATCAACGTTGAAATCTTAAGAATCATTTTGAGATTTGTGCAGTAGTGCCGAGATTACTCACACAAACAAACTCTTGAATTTTATATTAGTGTAGACTGTAGACGACACAAAAACACTTCGGACATAGGAAAATAAAATGAAAATCACATAAATCTGTAATAATTTTATTGTGTATAATGAATTCAGATCTACGCTACGTTATAAGCCAGTAGTTTACCTCGAAGATACAATGTCCATAGCGACGCTCCGTAGAGACTTAAAGCTCTTTATTTCTTACTTTAACAGAACCGTGTTTGTGAAAAACGAAAAAGCGAGACATTATATACTCTTTCAACTCAAAAATTCATATCTCACAACTTTAAAATATTTTATGATATTGATAAATCTCATCATCATCAGCTCATACATGTTCCCACTGCTAGGACACAGACTTCCTATAAGGGTTCAGGGCATTCAGGCCTCGAGGCCGTTTCATATAGTGGTGTGATTAATAGGTATTGTAAAAAGTATTTCTATTCATTAACAAAAAAAAGTATTTTTTTAATAAAGAAATATTTTAAAGTTGCGAGCATTGTACACAATTTCCGAAAGAAACTATTTTAGAGATTTCAATAATCACAAAAAATATATATTTTTTTAATTCGACTAAACCAAAGAGTAAAAAAGATAAAAACTAGAACAGCAGCCATTTCCCAAACACGGTACATACGCATTACAAATTTATTTAAAAAATACATATCATACAAATTTGTCAAAATTGGATACATTAGTTCTTACGTTTGGTTCGTCGATCTCCTTGTGGATACATTTTGATTATATACAGGATGCTCTCAAATTTCACACCTACAAAATATATCAACAGGGAACATTATTATTATTCTTCATTATTTTTAAAAATATGGCTAATCATATTATATTTGGCAAAGTCACAGTCCGATTGGATGACGAGTGATTTTATAAAACACGCGGCACGTGTTTTCTCTCCATAAGAACCTTCACAGTGGCTTAACAAAGACACAAAAAAGTTAGGTTTCTAAAACACCCAACAATTATGAGTAGCTTTCGAGCTACTTAAAATATAATTACTTTCTTACTGGTTGATAATAACACCAGCAGGATTGGAAATTTGAACTTTTGTCTGAAAAATTCGCAACTCATTTTCATAACTCACAGGGTTAGTAGGGTTAGGCTGTAGGTGTAGGGTTAGAGTGTAGGTGTAGGGTTAGGGATTAGGTGTAGGGTTGGGGTGTAGGTGTAGGGTTACGGTGTCCCGTCAGCTGGGGTTTTATGAAAATCACTCCATCCAAATGTAATATGAGAGTAGAGATCTAAATATTAAAATTGTAATAGCATATAATGTTATATAATCAATTCGAGTTATTGTCAGCTATTTTACGAAATTTTAAGATTTTACTTTTTTATTCGATAATATGAAATACTAAAAAAACGTTTTGTTTGAATGATATTTTTCTGTGTTTTTTATGTCGTCACAAAGAAACGAACAGATGAATGCAGTAGTAGTATTAAACAATATATAAAAAAGTACTAAATATAGATATTTACATCTTAAAGTCAAATAATAATCCTTAATAATTGTCATAATGAAAACATCCTAATGGCTTTTAAACAAACATCTACGAGTATATTGCCAAACAGTTATTTCACAATTATTGTCCCTCCATTTAGTGTGTTAATACAAACAGACAAAAAAATCATTCAAACACGTCACACCCGGCTACTAAACCTATTTCAACACGTTATATAAAAATACCGTAATAAATGCATTTCGTTATATATATTATATATGGCAACGCGATAAGAAAAAAAAAATATTTGAAAATTATAAAAAATCATCGCAATTGTGATGTGTTAAATCTGTTTTTTACTTTAAAAAATATTGACATTGAAATTAGGCAATTAGCGAAATTTTTTTAAGTTATTTTATAAGCTATAACTTCAAGTTATCGCCGTTTCGCCGACGTTATATTAAAAGCATATTAATTTCGAAGGCAATTACAAGAGATTCAACAAAAACTTACATTTTAGATTTAACTTAGAATAAAATAATACTAATTGTGATGATAGTGCTCCCTGCCTGGCGTTTCGGTGAAGACAAAAATAAACCTAGATTTCAGAATTTAGAGGTTTGAACACTAAAATATGCACCTATGAAAAAATGTACTGTACCTTTCTATTCTTTCCTTACTTTGAAGTTTTTAGGATTACAAAAAAAAACTACTTTGTTTTATACTATGAAGTGATAGGCGCATTATATAAAAAAATTTAAAACATTCAATTAAACAAGAAGGCTTCACACAAAAAGCCAGGATTAAATAAATACATCAGTGCGAACAATTTTTATACATTATTAATTTATTTATCACTAAATTAATACAATAAACAAATAAATAAACAACAATGTCAACTCGCAAACGAATTATAAAAAGTATTGTTTCGAGTATTATATCGTTTGGAACATTCGAGAAGTTTGTGACCCGTTGTGGGACACTAGCAATGCCCCATAGTGGGGGTTGGGGGGGATGTAATTAAAGTGTATGTATTTTAGTTAGATTTACAATAAAATTTATGTCCGTTGATGGGTCGCTAAAATTGTCCCATTGTGGGGTACAAGGTAGTTGGAATACGGGGGTTTTAGTAAAGTGACTTCAATGTCCCTCTGTGGGACGTAAAACGGTGATCCGCTATGGAGAGTCGAACAAATAGACCTACTGCCATAGTTTTATCACACCAAAATTCAAAATACACATAGGCCGTTCTCATTTTTTGAAGAAGGTAAAAATCGAAACAAGCGAAATAATACTCGCACCAAGCAAATACCTAATACATTTATTTTATCTAACTCTTAAGTGCCGTCGCTGCGTCATAAGCACATAATATCACTTTGTGTAACGGTTATAACGATATACCGGTTTTTCCATAACGAAACGGTATGGGAACGTAACTAGATACACCAGTTAGTGTGTTTCATATAATTGTTGCTTTAAAAATATGATTAAAGATATATATACCTGGTTGTAGGGCCAGTTCACACGACTAGCTGATAAAGTCACTGATAGACTTATTTAATACTTTTTGACACACATTTTACACACAAGATTTGCCATTTTAAATGACAGATAAGCTAAACGACACATACAATATAGATTTATAGTTGTGAAACTGGCTCTTATCTTTTGAGTTAATTTAAAAATTTTGTATTGAACAATCAATATAAATCAATTTATATATATATATATACCCGGTCACAACAATACCGTTACACCGTTACTAGATACCGGTATATCCGGTATACCGATATTGCTACGGTAACGTCACCGTTTCCGTTACGTTACAGTTATCGTTGCCGTTACGTTATCGTCAACCGGCGTTGCTGTTGCTCTGCGACTTCTGTTCGAATATCGCTGCCATGTCTCGTATGTTGTACGACGGTGACGACTTTTCTTTCCTGTAATACAACGCGAATATAATATTTTTTGCAGATTTCTTCCCTTCCCAAACCCCTCCCCTTTTATTCCTGTTGTCAATCGCGCTCTTGAATCACTATTTATTGAAAAAAATCCATCTAAATCCGTTGTGTAGTTTTAAAGATTTAAACATACATAGGGACAGAAAAAGCTACTTTGTTTTATATATATGTATGTATATGTAGTCATATATTATGAATGCGTCAGTCTGTCTGTGACGCTTCCAGGGCTAAACCATAGCAGAGGTAAGAAAATAATTTCAAATTAAAATATGAAACGTAGATTTATAATTTAATAGAGGATGCCAGTTTTTGTCTCTATCATTGTATAATTTCTAACGATATAAGAAATACGTGAATTGCAGAAAGTAAAAAACATTCTAGAAAAAACACATTCTAGCATTTCACTGGCTACCTAAATGTTTAGGTAACTATAAAAACTATGAAATGAATAAACAAATACGAATTGATTGACGAATGAAATATTGTGATGAAGATTATAAATCAATCAAAAAAAAAAAAAAAGATTTTTAAATCAAGTTATTATATAAATAGATTTCACAGGCTAAAATTATTATTAGGTCATTCACATTTACCAATCTAAGATCCCTTATAGGAACGATTCTATGTCTAAGTCTGTTTGTTATTAGGGCAAAAACAATGGCCCATATGGGGATCGAACAATATGGCAACCCAAGTTTAATTTTTTGTTTAAAAAAGAAAAATTCAAAATAATTCATCAACTATTTTAGAAAAATCACTGTTATATCAACGACAAATGAAAGCCAATTAGGTTTAATTACAGACAATTAGTTACGCTGCGATTTAAAACCGTTAAATGGAAACCAATGCGATGGGAAACTGTACAAAATAAAACCTTAACTACACTTACTTTTCATTACTGTAAAACAAATTTTAACGGTAATAAAACACGATTCACCCCTTATTTTCTCTATTCTAAATTGTGCATCACCCAGCCAATAAAGATAGCATTTGGCAAGATCATAATTGACCAATCGAACGCGTTTTAAAACCGTTAAAATCGTTCGAGCTATTGCACATACCTGTCGTCCCTGCTCCGGCTGGCCTCCCCGTTGAAATCCTTGACCGGGCTGAGTGGGGACGGTATGGTGTCCAGGTTGTTAGCGCTCCTAGCCAGCGAAAACCTCATCCTTTGACCTAGATCAACCGTGTTCCTCCTCTCGAACTTGCCTTCGCTCAATCTCTCGTTCTCAACTCTATTCTCTTCTTTCCGCAACTTGATCCGCGTCAGCTGCTCCGGGTTACTTCTGAACGACTGCGAGCTGTACTTCTCGCGCAGGAAATTCCTCCTCTCCTCTTTGTATTTCTCTATTCGCTCCCTGCTCAACTTTTTCTCTGCATCGAAACCGATCAAACTCTTTATGTCCGGTTTCACGTCGAACCGCTGCACCAACGATATCTTGTTCTCCGTCGTCGGTGTGATGCTGTCCAGTTTCGGTTCCGGTATCTCGGTGTTCAGGTTCAGGTCCGGTAGGAATTTGGCCGTTCGCTTCGCGTCTTTCACGTCGAGACTCTTGCGTCTGTCCTTGTCCGCGCCGAACTCTTTTATGAACGCGTTTTCGTCCAACGACCGCGCATTACACGAGTTTTTCGACAGTTTGTACGTTTTGGGCGAGACAGGTGGCGGTGGTTTCACATGTCTCTTTTCATCGTCTCTCGCATCTATATTTGCGTATTTGACGTCACCTCTGAACTTCTCGAAGGTGAAAGGTCCCTTCAGCTCGGTGGGGCTCTCGAAGCGTATCGCCAGCTCGCGCACGTTCAGATTCTTCGACGCGACAATGGGCTTTACGACGTTGCCGTTCTCGTGTTCGATGGAATCAATTTCCTTTGCACCGCCCGCGTCCAGTCTGTCGCAGAGCCCTAGCGTGCCGACGTCGACGTTTGCGTAGTCGCGGCACGGCTCGAACGCGACGTTTTCATAGTCGTCCCTTTCGGGCGACTCCAGTATCATAGCGTTGACCTCCTCTATGCTCTTCTTAAAGAACTTCACTTGACTGTACACATCCACGTCGTCATCGAGATTCGTTTCCGTCGGCGTCTCTAGTATTATCAGATCTTCGGTGAAATCAGGCTGGCACGCTTGCTGCGTCGGCAGACTGGCGTCGGTCAGCGGGACGGTCGCGTCCTCGACGATGGACAGATTCTTCTCCAAGTCCACGTCCTCGTACACCGAATCCCTCTCGTTCGTCGGCGTGTCGTTGCCTA
>NW_024045131.1:1636533-1644720 GCF_012273895.1 Zerene cesonia | reverse complement strand
GGGGCTGGAGGTGTGCGTGCCGGCCGTGAGGTTGCCGTTGGAACTGTCCGGGGGCCAATCGATTTTGATGAGCGTCGAGTGTCCATCTTTGCCGTGCCACGTGAGGCGAGTGACCGGCTTGTCCGGGTCGCCCAGCACCGGGTTGTGCAAGCCGCTGTAACGCGCCGCGTTTTTTTGTTTCCTTGGCGAGTTTCGGTCTCTGCAAGCGTTATGTTAATTTAGCGGTACGCGGGCTTAAGCTGTGTTTAGACTGGCGCCCTGTGTCGGACCACGTGACGGGGGCGATGGTCTAGACTCTAGCTGGTCGATATCATGGTACACGGTGAGCTAGTCTAAATGCAGCTTAATGAATTTTTAATGCGAGCGTTGTATGTTAGGCGGATGGGTGTTTCGGATGGATGTTAGTGCGTTTACCTGTCTGTGTGTGTGTTTTGCTGACGCTAGGGTAACTTTTACTATCCTGCAATGACACCAAACCTTGTTACACACATCGAATTCATTGACGCTATAACTATTGACGGAAAATACGACTTCGCCTATCTTTATACATAGCCGTGTGGGGAATTTCGTGAATTTCATAATTACATAATTCAATGATATACGTGAAAATATTTTATTTTATAGGCTACAACTAGGATTCGTATTTAGGATTTACTGTATAACACATTCACACTTTATTCAATTTAATAAAAAAAAATACTTAATTTGATAAAGGATATCACCAACATTAACTGTTATAAATTTTACATTTTAAAATCAAATTAATATCGTAATAACCAATCCAGAGCTTGCTATAAATTTACATTTTCAAAAAAATAATGAAAAACTACAGCACACTGTATGACATAATACACATGAAAGTAAAAATTAAAATAAAATTGATATAACATTATCGAATGCCAGAAACACCTAACATCCATCTAAAACACCGTGATTATATAATTATTACCATACTCAGAATAACCATTCAGATATAAACACTATTAGATAAATATAAAAAATACTAGGAATCATCCAAAATCTACATAGCTAAGAGCAATAAAGATTATTCCGAGCGAAACATCGAAAAATACAACAGATAATATACAAAAAAAAAAAATAAAAAAAACCCCGTCAAAACAAAAAGTACACAAAAAAAAAAACAAAATGCACATAGAAAACTACATTAAAAATATGCTAAAAACAAGAACATTTCATGATAATAAATGTCAAAAATTCAACAATGTTACAAATTAAAAAAAAAATTCCAAAAAAAATAAAAAAAATTTTGTCAGATAATTTTTTTTTTTTTTAGATCTCGTCCAACGGGGTTTTCCCAAAAACAAACAGAGTAAGTACGTTCGGCGTGTGATGTATATTCTAATCACCTGAGTTTGACGCTGGCGAGCGCGCCGGGGAAGTCGGCCGCCGACGCCAGCGGGCTGTCGCGGTCCTTGCACACCCTGGAAATTGTATCGCGAACGTTATGTACATTATACTGCTCCGTCCCGCGGGTTTTACCCATTTTGTGGCTGATGCTATATGGTTTAATGCCTTCTTCGATAAATAGGCTATCCAACACTGAGAGAATTTTTCAAATCGGACCCCACAGTTTCAGTTCAGTTCTACCTTCATATCATATTACATGAAAATTGGTTCAGTGGTTTAGGCGTGAAAGCGTAACAGACATATAGTAGGGATTTCACGTTTTACAAAATTATCCTACTATTATTATAAACGCGAAAGTTTGCAAGTGTGGATATATCGATATAATTATCGATATGGATGGATCGATAATACGACATTTTACGAGATGATGATGAGAGAAATAATAATTGTCCTATATTAAGGTTCTCATCGACAGAAGAAGAAAAATAGGTCAATAAGAATGATATGAACAGAAAGAACAAGATGAACAATAAGAACAACATGAACAGAAAGAACAACATGAACAAAAAGAACAAGATGAACAAGCGGAAGGGGAGGGCACGCACCGCTTGGCGCGCGAGGCGGCGCAGGCGGCGCGCTTCTCGGGCGGCGGGCTGGCGGCCGCCTCGTCGATGTAGCCCAGCTGCCGCTCCAGCCGCTCCAGCCGCTCCAGCGCCGCCGCCTGCTGCAGCGAGCCGCGCTTCCTGTCGCACGGGTACGAGCACGTAACAATCATTCACACTGATATTATAAACTAGCCCCCCGACCCGGATTGGTCGTGATACATATATAGCCTAAATCCCCCCTCAATAAATGGGCCATCCGAAACTGAAGGAATTTTTCAAAACGGACCAGTAGTAACTGGGTTTAGCGCGTGCAAACAAACAAACTCATCAGCTTCATAACCTTAGTATAGATGTGAAGTTTGTCGGTTTTGATGTTTGTCAGTCAATCAAGCTGACAGACACTACACAACCGATTTTCATGAAATTTAGTATACAGACAGGATACGAGATGACTTGGGCGATGGGATACTTTTTATTCCAATTAAACCATTTAATTGGATAACACTGAAATCGTGATATTCGGCCGGAGCCGGGACGAGCGTCGTCAAACATCCAAACAAACACTTTGACATTTGTAATATTAGTGTGATAGTGTGATAGTATTGACGTACCTCTCCAGCGTGTCGGTTGGATGCACCTCGGCCCGGTGGTTGTGCCTCGGGCTCGGTTCCGCGCTGCACGGGTTCGATTCCACCGGCGATGAGCACAGCGAGTCGTCCTGGAAGCGTATGTGATCTATTATTTAAATAGCAATTTTTACGTAAATAACAGTAACACAATACAAGTAAAAAAAAACGAAATTTGAAAAAGCAGATAAGTGTTACTATCGATGGTTGGAGTAAAGATTGCCCAATTTAGGGGAATTAAGGCATTTTTTTATCCCACTAATATTATAAACGCGAAAGTTTGTAAGAATGGATGGATGGATGGATGGATGGATGGGTGGATGTATGTATGTTTGTTACTCTTTCACACAAAAACTACGGAACCGATTGCAATGAAATTTGGTATTTAGGTAGCTGAACAACTGGAATAACATTAAGGCAACTTTTTATCCCGATATTTCTACGGAATACGGACTTACGCGAGGGAAACCGCAGGGCGCAGCTAGTAATATTATTATCACTACATAGTATAAAACAAAGTCACTTTCTCTGTCTATACGTCGCTGTGTATGCTTAAATCTTTAAAACTACGCAACAAATTTTGGTGGGGTTTTTTAATAGATAGAATGATTCAAGAGGATGGTTTATATGTATGAGGATCTATTAAACTATTCTCAAATTTAACGCGTGCAAAGCCGCGAGTAAACGCTAGTAATATCTGAAGGGTCTGATGTACCGCCCTTCTTTGTTTATTTACGTCCGCTTCTCTATTTGTATGAGAGCATTAAAGTATTTTTTATGAATGAGATAAGATGAGATGAGATGAGATGAGATGAGGGAGTGCTCACGAGCGCGGGCGGCGCGTCGTCCTCCTCGCTGAACATGTGGCGGTCGCGCTCCTGCGGCGACAGGCGCAGGCGCATGCCGGCCAGCTCCGCCTGCCACGGCTCGAAGTACGAGTCGCACGACGACGACCTGCGGACCGAGCGCCTGCTTTAGTTGCATGACCCCAAGGTGGCATCCCAGGGTGCGGGTATTATATTGGTCACCCCCCCTCCCCCCTCTTTGCTCTGATTTTTTATGAGGCGAAGGAAACATGTAGTTGAGACATTTAGTGTGGTGCTATTTCACACCCGTTTCCTGTGCGGCGCTCGCTCCAAAATGGAAGGGGAAGGGTGAGGAGAAGGATGCGTGCGGCCGCGCACCTGGTGTGGTGCTTGAGCGGCGCCGCGGACGCGACGAGCGGCGCCAGCGTGTCGCTGTCGGACGCGAGCGACTCGCAGGACTTCGCCGGCCGCAGCGGGTGCACTGCTACCTCCTACGGAAATTGGAAAAAAAATCGGTTTTATATTGGTGTGTGTGTTCACGGTTCTGAATCGCGCAAGCGAAATATCACATCATCATAGATTCAATTGGGGCCTCACCGGCCCGGAAGTCGAGAAACTATAAAAATTATTATGTAATGACGCAGAGCTAATGAAATTTGTATGCCTTTATGGGTAATGTGTTGATCCTATTGTACCCTTTACCCTAACCTTTGTTAAAGTAAATAATAATAACTATTATTATTAAACTGGTCGAGGATCATCCCACTTCTGATGGAGGACTTCCACCTTCCTTCCTCCACAAATGTAGTTAAAATGTAGTTTAATCAAACGGGACGCTCCCAATTTAGTTTATAAGTCCTTTCTTAATCCCTTCCACAAAAAGTCGGCTATCCATTTGTAGATACGTAAGGTCTGCAATGGACCATATCTCCTCTCTCTTCTCCAAATGTTCATGGGGGGTGGTAGCGCTTACCATCAAACGTCCCACCAGCTCCATTGCCGACTGTGACATAAAAAAAAATAATAATTAATTATAGATAAGGGCGCGTGCACATACGGCGGGCGGGGGCGTGGCCGGCGGCGGGCGCGGCCGCTGCAGCTTGCTGCGGCTGAACAGCCCGCGCCAACCGGACACGGACCTCTTGAGCGCGCGTTTTGCACCTGTCACATTACTCATTATAATCTTAATTCCTACTAATATTATAAATGCGAAAGTTTGTAAGGCTGTGTGTGTGTGTGTTTGTTGCTCTTTCACGCAAAAACTGCTGAACCGATTGCAATGAAATTTGGTACGTAGACAGCTGAACAACTGGAATAACATATAGGAAACTTTTTATCCCGATATTCCTACGGGATACGGACTTACGCGGGTGAAACCGCGGGGCGCAGCTAGTATTGTAATATAACTAGCTGTGGAGCGCGTGCTCGAAATCAAACTGATATTATAAATGTGATTATGTTTAACCGTCCATCACACTGACAATACTCGACGGATTTCGATGAAATTTTGTATATAGACAGGATAGGAGGTGACTTGGGTGAAAAAAATCCTTTTTACCCAAGACAGGGTAGGAGCTAATTTGGGACAAAAGATGCTTTTTATCCCGATTAAATGCTCCCCTGGGGTAAACAGGAGTCTTGATATCCAGGCGAAGCCGAGACGAGCGACTGACTAGTAATATACTTTCCAGTCGTCAGTCCTTTCCTTATCCCTCGCCCCGAAAGCGCGCAGCGCATTCGCAGAGACACTGCGAGGTTCTCAATTGGACTCTATTTTTCTTAATTACCTCGAAATTTCCGGATCCGGTTTTAGTGATTTTTTTTTAATAAATCCTGGTGCATCCCGTGCGGTCCTATACAAATCTTATGTAGTAGTGGCAATTCGAAGGCAATTTAATTATAATCCTACTAATATTATGAATGCGAATATTTGTAAGGATGTGTGTGTGTGTGTTTGTTGTTCTTTCACGCAAAAACTACTGAACCGATTGCAATAAAATTTGGTTCGTAGACAGCTGGACAACTGGAATAACATAAAGGCAACTTTTTATCCCGATATTCCTACGGGATACGGACTTACGCGGGTAAAACCGCGGGGCGGAGCTAGTTGATACTAATTACAAACCTGGTACAGGTAGGTCCAGTACAGTGTGATACTGTGGTAGGTTGTTAGGCCCCGAGCCGACCTGTAAAATAATATATAATAAATAAACATTTATTGCGAATACATTGATATCTTTATCGTAGCAATTTGAAAAACATAACGAATCACATTATATAACATTATAGGTGTTAAAGTTTGTTTAATTGGATATTTGTCCGTCAATCACGCTGTAACTACTGAACGTATTTTGATGAAATTTGGTATACAGAGAGATAATTTTTATACCGATCAAATGCTCCCTTGGGATAAAACAGGCATATTGATATCCGGACGGAGCCGAGACCAGCGTCTAGTAGAATAATAAATACGAAACCTTAGAATAAAACACGCTTTAATGATAGAATCAAGTAAATTGTCTCACTTTCTTTTAGACATATACTCTACATGGGAAACTATTTCATCCCGGCGATACCAATCAGGATAATAAAATAAACCAACCAAATTACAATAAGAAAAAGATAAGTGTTCAAAGTTTGAATTAAAAAGGGAGTCGATTATAATAATAATATACATTTATTGGAGTTATAATAATAATATACATTCCCTCATAGGAGGCCTGTGTCCCAGCAGTGGGAACATATATGGGCTGATGATGATGATGATGATACATTTATTAAGATTACATACGAACATACAGGTGAAGCTAATAAAAGCGTGTTAAAAACAACGGGATTCTGACCTGCGTCTTTCGTCAATATATTTTTTTTAAATGAAATAAAATCACCATCATCATCATCATCAGCCCATACATGTTCCCACTGCTGGGACACAGGCCCGATATGTGGCTGACTGACATAGTGATCTATCAACGCACAGCCCAAACCACTGGACGGATCGGGCTGAACTTTGGCATGTAGATAGATGCTACGACTTAGGCATCCGCTAAGAAAGGATTTTGAGAAATTGTACCCCCAAGGGGATAAATAGCGATAACATAAAAGTTTGTAGCAGGAAAATTTATTAAGACCGAGCGAGCGAATCTGCGGGCAGCTAGTATCAAATAATTATCTTGTAATCTGTTGATACAGTGGGACGAGGTAATATATCCAACTACCCACCTCAATATATTTAGGCTTTAAGTGCGCAGCGGGCTTCAGTTGGGTGGTGGCCGCCGCCGCGATCGCACCGGATGGCGGCGGGTAGTCCATTATCTCGCTGCCGACACACACTTTGCCGCGCCGACGGGCCTCCTCTAGACTGGAAATGGGAAATTAGGGTCTTTAATTTATTAATAGCGTATATCTCGAACGCTAATGTTAGAAGAATCGGTACAGAAATAAATCTTTTCATAAAGGGGGAGTTAGAGGAAATAAGTTTACGGACCTTTGACATAGGACATAAACCTGAAAAAAAAAAGGTGTGTGTGCGATTCACATACGATAGAAGAGAAACTTCAGTAAATCGACAAAAGAATGAGATGAATATATATAAAATAAAAAATAGGTTGTATATTTCCGTCTCATTCTTTGCCGGCTTCATTCAACACATTTTTGTATTTGTGTCCTTACCTGTCGTTTTTCCGTTGCATCAGGTTTGAAATCACAACGATTCTAAAGAAGTTTCACTTCAAAAATAACATGAGTATATATAGAACAGTTTTATTTTTATTTTTTATTTATTCCGCAATACGTTTTGGTTCAAAACAACATCACAACATATAGTTGAAAGTGTTTGTTACCTTAATAGTTTAGTTGGTGGGTTCAAGGGCAGACTTTTAGGTCTCCTACCAGCCTCCAGCCCTCGCAGTTCCACTTGGCACTCATTGCGTTCCTGAAATATATTCAAATGTATATATTAAAAAAAGCTAGATTTTCGCCCACGACTTTCCCGCGTATCAAAGAAAATGGCTTCGCGTGGAATCGGTTATATCGTGCGACATGGTAAGGAGTAGCCTTTCCCAAGGTATAGGTAGACTATTTGTCAAAATTGGTTAAGTGATTTAGGTGTTAAAGAATCTTACATGATTCTTTCAACTGTGATTCAGTGGTTCAATGATTTAATATTGATTCAGTGGTTTTGGCGTGAAAGCGTTACAGACAGACAGAGATACTTTCGCTTTTATTATATTAGTAATTGCGCTCCGCGATTTCACCCGCATAAGTCCGCATCCCGTAGCAATATCGGGATAAAAAGTTGCCTATATGTTATTCCAGTTGTCCAGCTGCCTACGTACCAAATTACATTGCAATCAGTTGAGTAGTTTTTGCGTGAAAGAGTTACAAACACGCAAACACACACGTCCTTACAAACTTTCGCATTTATAATATTAGTAGGAATAGGATAGTAGGATATAGCAGGGATTAGTTGGGATATGGAAAGTTCCGAATGGAACTGGTGTGCTGGTAAATATACACCTATAAATATACCTGGTCGCTATCATCACAGCCGGCGCCCTGTTCCTGCGCGAACAACTCTTCCGCGTAACATATGAGAAACTCCGTGACTACCGCCTGAAAGATTTATTAGAAGATGTCAATTTATTAAGAAATAATAAACAAACATATAAAAAATAGAAGAACGCCAAAACATATGAATAATCTTCATGTGTATTTTAGATCTAGCTTTCTTGTTAGAAGGTATTGTGTACGTATTGTGCTTTTGTTGCGTGTTATGTGCGA
>NW_024045131.1:1632563-1635533 GCF_012273895.1 Zerene cesonia | reverse complement strand
GCACTGGGAACGGCCCATTCGATCTCACATTCACACTTATATATAAAACCGGCTTTTGCCCGCGGCTTCGCGCGCGTTCAATTCGGAGTAGCCTAAAATTATTACACAGATTAAAGTGTAGGTGCTATAACCATACCAAGTTTCATAAAAATCCGTTAAATCCAGTGTCACGATGTATGTTCCCAATGAACTCTTCACCAACTCAAGCGATTTTGATGAAATTTGGCATTTTATGTGTAACTTGGTCCAACTTAAGATATAAGATAATTTTTATTTCGATTAATTATCCCAATAATATATAAGTTATCTTAATATATATAAAAAAGAAAGTTGTGTGAGTTACAATATTTGTAACTCAAAAACGCATTTACCGATTTGACTGAAAATTTTGTGCAGAGGTAGCTTTAGAGTAGAACCAGGAGACGGATAGAGGATAGTTTTAATCCCGGAAATCCCACGGGAACATACGAGAAAAAACCCTGGGTCAATCTTTCCTGCGACTCGACGCGGACAAAGCCGCGGCCGAAACGCTAGTATATATATGTATATAAAAAAAAAACAATGAAACGTCACACGCACCATCGTGGCCGCAGTTGAGCAGGTGCTCGCCCAGGTCGCAGCCGAAGACGCGCTCCCGCAGGATGCCCTGCTGCTTGAGGCTGCGCCGCGACGGCCTGGAGAGTATGAAGCTCCGGAACAGCGATATCAGCTTGCCGTGCTTCCGGAGCACCGGCTTGATCGGCGCCACCGCCACCGACCTGCCGACATTGTAGTGGCCGCTGTTATTGGACCGGTTTTGGCCCGCGGTTGCGCGTGCGTTGAATTCGCAAGTTAATAGTTAAATCGATGATATTATGCGTATAGAGCTTTCTCTTGAATCGGTGTGTATATTAAAAAATCGCTATCAAAATCCGTTGTGTAGATTTTAAAGATCTAAGCATACATAAAAGCAGTGGTGGCTCTGTGGTGACAAAACCTCGGACTTCAAAATCGTTAAGTCGGGGTTCGAGACCGGGGAGGGTGCAGGAAATAAATTGAATTTTCAATTTATCTGCACATGTGGATAAAGTCACCACTGCTTAAAACGGTGAAGGAAAACATCGTGAGGAAACCGGCATATCCAAGAATCGAAAGTTCGACGGCATGTGACATTTGCCAACTCGCACTTGGCCAGCGTGGTGGATTATGGCCTGATGATGATAAAGCATACATAGGGACAGACAATAGTACAGCGTTAACCGGGTTGGTTTGTCACTACATAGTATAAAGAAAAGTCGCTTGCCGCTTCAGCTCTTATGTACGTATTTATGAACGTATGAATACTTAGATTTTTAAAAGTACATAACGGATGTTAATGGGATTTTTTAATAGATAGTGATTCAAGAGGAATATGTATATCCATGTATAAAACTACTTCGAATTTAATGCATGCGAAGACGCGGGCAAATGCTAGTATTATTATATTTCAAGATGTCAATACGTCATTGATTAATTATATGTATGCTGCTGATATTGAGATAATAGCGTCTTACGAAGTTTCTGGAGACAAATCTTCGGTCCTTCGGGGCCCCGGGCACTGCTCCCGTTTGCCCTTATGGTAAAGATGTTAGTAGGGAGGGAGGACCCCCCTCCTAAGTTATTGAATAACAGGAAAAAACTCACCCAACTATGGGGGGTGGTTGCGTCATGTGCCTGGGCACCTTATCCCCTATGACCGCGACGCAGTGGTGCGGGAAGAAGCCGACGCGGAACCCGCGCTTACCCCGCCACCAGGTGGATTCTTGCGGTCCTGGCATCGAGCAATTAGATATGTTAGGATTTTTTTTTTATATTTTACTTATCTATTTTGAGATAGAAACGTGTGTAACCCCGATACTGACAGGTTTTCTATATACACAAGTATCACATATATAATGTACATATACAATACATATATATCCTGCTCGGTTTCACCCGCGTAAGTCTGTATCCCGTAGGAATATCGGGATATAAAGTTGCCTATGTGTTATTCCACTTGTCCAGCTATGTACGTAACAAATTTCATTGCAATCGGTTAAGTAGTTTTTGCTTGAAAAAGCAACAAAGACACACGCATCCTTACAAACTTTCTCATTTATAATATTAGTAGGAAAGTAGAAATAGGAGTAGGACAGGATAGGATATGTAATTATTTTATCTCTTCTTACCCTTACGCATGATTAAAAAACAACATAAACACTCAAACACATAATGCCCGAGCACTATAAATAATTCAATAGTTATTTTCTACAAAGGTCACCAATATTATATACATATAATATTATCACTTAACCAGTACTTAATAACTTAAAAGACCATTCACTTTGAGAATCAATACAATAAAAATAAAAAAATAAAAACAATACATAAAATATAACGAAATTAAATTAAATTTGCCATCCGAGTGTCCGTGGATGTCAGCTAATGCAGAGACAGGAAAATAAATACTGTTACATATATTAATTAACATATTTATATATAGATTATGATTTTCCTCATTTCGATTTATTTCTATAATTATTTGGAATATCCATCTTATTATAACTACTAAACAAATTAATGCTGCAACAGCAAAATGCAAAATTTTCAGTGAGGGTAATATATAAGTTTATATACTTTCTTTTCTTTATATGTTACTTTTATTATTTAGTATATATATTTTTTTTCAAATTAACCATTTTTTTTATTTAATGACTTAATTTTTAGGATTACATACACAAAGGGCAAAATGGATAAGAATCGGTTCAATATTATGAGGTAACAAACATAAAAAAATACGACTACTAATTGCAACCTCCTTTTTTTGATGTCGGTTAAAAATTACGCCTGTCGGCATAAATGCTGACCACCGAACAGACGATATTTAACTAGAAACTCACCTGGCATGTCTATGATGGATATCATGTCGCCAACTTCAAAGCTGATTTCGTCTCGGGCCTGTAAATATAATAA
>NW_024045131.1:1629688-1631563 GCF_012273895.1 Zerene cesonia | reverse complement strand
GACACACGACTCACAACACCCGACACACGACACACAACACTCGACACACGACACAGATCACCGGACACACGACACACATCACCCTACACACGAAATACAACACCCGACACAGGGTATACAACACCCGACACACGACATTCAACACCCGATACAAGATATACAACAGACTACAAGCGCAATACAAAACAATAACAACTGAAGCATTTTCTTATATACATAAAATAATTTGGAAATTGATTATTAAAGATAATAAATCACTGAGTTTCTTATACATGTCGTTATAACGGTTCCATCATAAACTAAATCAACATATTTATCACGTAATCTATAATTTTGAAAAATTAAACCCCCATATGAAATTGTCTATATGTATGTATGTATGTATGTACAGCGAACTGCCGAACCCGCTGTGCACGTATCAGCTGTACGACAGCTTCGTGAGCGCCGTGCAAGTGCCGGAGGAGCAGCGGCTGAAGGCCATGAGGGATACCGTTGTGAAATTACCTCCGCCGCACTATAGGTGAGTGAAATAATTTTATTTTTTATTTTTTTTATGTCACAGTCGGCATTGGAGCTGGTGGGACGCCTGACGGTAAGCGCTACCACCGCCCGTGGACATTTGGAGAGGCGTAAGGTCCATTGCAGACCTTACGCCTCTACAAATGGATTGTCGGCTTTTTGGAAAGAGATTAAGAAAGGATTGGCGATAGGAATAAAGGAAAGGACTGGGAAGGGTGAGGAAAAGGATATGGGCCAAAAAGTATTGTATGTATTTATTTATTTTATACGTAATTGAAAGAATATACAAGAAAAACATGTACCAATAGTGGTCTTATCTGACTACCTATATGCAATGAATAAAGAATATAATAATTTTATAACGTTCGCCATATATACACAATGACACAGATATAATAAAAATAAAGGGCAGACTTACAAATGACAAGCAATTTAAACAGATTCAAAAAGTATAATAAATTTATTGTAGCGACCTATGGTGGGCCATTATATTATACTGATACGGAGTTATTAAACTCATTAACCATTCTAAAAGTGATTGTCCTCTAATAGCATTAATTAAACACTAGGATTCGCCTGTGACTTTGTCCGCGTGGAGTAGTCACTTTGGGCTAACACTTACTCGCAGCGCACGCAGCTGAAGTTCTTAATAGGAAAAAAAAAAAATCCCCCGATTTTGAAATATTCTTCATTGGGACTCCGCCCCTGTTGGTCTTAGCTTAACCTTCCTCAATAAATGAGCTATCTAACACTGAGATAATTTTTCAAATCGGACCAGCGGTTTCTGAGATGAGCGCGTTCAACCAAACAACCAAAGAAACAAACTCCCCAGCTTTATAATATCTATTGAGGTATAAACGAGGGTAGGATTCTTTCATCCTAAAAAGGGTCCTCGACCAGTTTACTCGACTGGTCGGCCAGTGAAGCCCAATTGAATGATGTTGGAAATATGCTATGTAGCTAGAACATTTCTCTAGCGCGATTCAGAAATATGTCGCTACATATTATAATTATAGATTTATTCGTTAAATGCTCGTCTCTTTCAGAACGCTGGCGTACCTAATGCGCCACCTGCGTAGGGTGTCCCTCCTGAGCGATTCCACGGGCATGACGGCCCGCAACATGGCCATAGTGTGGGCACCCAACCTGCTCAGCTCGCCGCAGCCCCAGCACGCGCTGCAGGGCGTCGCTGTGCAGGTGAGTTAAAAAAAGAACAACATTCAGTGTCTCGCAGACAACACACCACACAGGCGCAACACGTAACGCCATGCTCAACATGCGACACATGACAAGTAATACGCAACACGCGTCGCAATACGCGACACATCGCACATAACACGCGACGCCATGCTCAAC
>NW_024045131.1:1623175-1628688 GCF_012273895.1 Zerene cesonia | reverse complement strand
AGCAATATATGTGGGCTTTCTCGACTCATCCTCAGCTGTTATATCCGGAAAGGAATTTGATTTTTCAGGAGTGCGCATAATCTTTATTACTATGTTACTGTAGCAAAGTGAGCACAGTAAAATATTATAAGTTATCGTTAGCTTGTAATAACGATAGAAATGCACAAGTTTATAACATTAATTGCGATAGTTTGAAATTTGTATATTTCCGTTATGTTACTTCGTAAAAATTCCAAGTAAATTAATCAAAAATAATAAGTAGTATTTTTTATTACTTATTTATCAATTCTCCTTCCTTATAGCCTAATCAATTATTTTTCTCTCTCACTCACTCTTCTTAACTCCTCAACCTCGACGAAGATCGATCAATCATAAAAACAGTTTGATAATTGGGCAAATTAATCGTTAAATAATTTGCAAAGTACCAGGGCGACATACGAATGAAGCAGTTATAATGTATGTACTGTCCTTTATATTATTTCCAATAAAGCAAAGTTTGGTGTGATCAATTGAGTTCCACACTCCACTTCTTTCCTTTGTAGATTTATTTTAGGTGCTCGTATCATGGTACTAGGGCGCCATAAGTTCAAAAAGGTGTTCGGAACTGAGGTAATATTATTTGATGGATCGACAAAGAGGTGTTAAATTAGTTGATTTAAATAAACCACAAAATATTCCTCGATTAGAATAAACAATATTTCAATACTTGCGATCCACGATGTACTAGGATAGCATGAGTATACTGGAGGTATCGCCGTGTTTCCGATGCAATCAACGGCGTTGTGTGCGAGTACGTAGCATCTCTTCATGCACTATGCGTTCCTATTTTAATTGCTCACTTATTTATCACAAATATTTATTAATTATATTTTTCAATAAAGGTAATAATTTCTATACACGTCTACACCGTACGGCGGTCCAAGAGGAAGAGGATATTTATATATAGATTATGATTTTCCTCATTTCGGTTTATTTCTATAATAATTTGGAATATCCATCTTATTATAACTACTAAACAAATTAATGCTGCAACAGCAAAATGCAAAATTTTCAGTGAGATTAATATATAAGTTTCTATACTTTCTTTTCTTTATATGTTACTTGTATTATTTAGTATATATATTGTTTTTGCAAATTAACCATTTTTTTTTATTTAATGACTTAATTTTTAGGATTGCATACACAAAGGGCAAAATGGATAAGAATCGGTTCAAAATTATGAGGTAAGAAACATAAAAAATACGAATACTAATTGCAACCTCCTTTTTTTGATGTCGGTTAAAAATTACGCCTGTCGGCATAAATGCTGACCACCGAACAGACGATATTTTACTTGAAACTCACCTGGCATGTCTATGATGGATATCATGTCGCCAACTTCAAAGCTGATTTCGTCTCGGGCCTGTAAATATACAAAAATAAAGTTTACATTATACATATATATATACATATATATATACATAACGTTTCACCGCCTCCTACTTACAGTGGTGAATGCGTGAGCGTAGAACCGAGGGGTCCTAGGTTGGGTTGATTGGCGGTGGGGACATACAAAAAAAATATCTCGGTCTAGCAGTCTGTGTCCTGGCCAGGCTGGTCACCTAATTGTCCGTAAAGAAAATCGATCAGTGAAACGGATGTACATCATCTGCCCCATACCCCCATATCCTAGATACACTTGGGAACTTGGGACTTCACTTTTATAAATTTGAATAATTAACAAAAATAAATAATGACAATAATACAATAATTATATGGAAATTGTATTTCTCATTTTGTAAAAACAACTATTTTTACAAAAATAATAAATAAAAGCCACCTACGTCTCTGGAGTGGGGGAAGGGAACGGAAAAGGAACACGAGATTCTAAAATGGAACCAAATGACACGTGCCAATCAATGCCTAACTTTTTTGCTATAGGGGCAATTGCTTAACTGCGCTAACTACAACGGTTCATAAGATACAGCCTGACGAACAGACAGCGAAGTGTCAGTAATAGGGTCTCGTTATACCATTTGGGTACATAACCCTAATCGAAGCAAACTCAGTCAATAATAGATTACTTTTTTAGGTATAATATATAACGCATATAAACTATATCAACTAAATCAAAGCATAGGTTTTAGAAAAATCAAAAACCTCAAAGACCCAAGATCTAACTCGGGCTTTTTTTTAATCAACTCAATTGAAAACGGGCATTAAAACTCTTGCCCGTAGTTTTGTGCGCGGGTCACACCGCGGGGCATAGCTAGTACAGTATCAATATATAAATATGGATAGTACATATATCGTTATTATACCTGCGAGACATATTTCCTGACTGAATATGCGGCGGCAACCGCTGGCGTGTTTATCGAACTGGAGTCCTCGTTTGACACTAGCAATTTGTGACCTGGGAAATATATGATATGAATTAGTTCATCATCATCATCATCCTATCCTATCCTACTAATATTGTAAATGCGAAAGTTTGTAAGGATGTGTGTGCGTTTGTTACTCTTTCACGCAAAAACTACTGAACCGATTGCAATGAAATGGTACATATACAGCTGGACAACTATGTATAGGCAACTTTTTATTTCGACATTCCTACGGTATACGGACCGGTGGGTGAAACAGCTTCATTTGGTAGAGGGGGTTTGCGTGAAAGAGCAACAAAAACACACACATCCTTACAAACTTTCGCATTTATAATATTAGTAGGATAGGAGAGTAGCAAGTAGGACAGTAGAAAGAAAGTAAGATAAAGGATATTATCCACACACATAAACAATAAATAAAATAACAAGAATCAAAAGAAAATAAATAAACATAGAATAAATAATTAATAAAATTTAAAAATTTAAAACAAAACGCTTTAATGATAGAATTAGAATTAGCTTTAAGAGCAGTTTATGTTATGAACAGTTTACACGAGAATCATTCCAAATCGCTCACCCTTATTATCCATCTGCAACCAATTTAACGCTGGCCCGCAATTGATGGAATCGTCCGCTATGATAGACAAGTGGTGCACATAGTCCGATATGAGCTGCCTATACTCCACTTCGTCTTGAACTAACTCTGGAGTCATAGCTTCCTTCAAGTTAGGAAGACCGGATACTTTTCTGTCGTATATACACCTGGAATATTGAACAAAACATTTATCAATAATGTTTTATTGCACTGAATAATTATTTTTTACAAAAAAGGTCACCAACAACTCTGGGTGTGAGGTACCAGGTACCGGGAGGTTCCAGACTCTAAAATGGGATCAAATAACAACAATTTCCTGTCAAATAGAAATAGAATCACGTCTATCGGTTTAAGACTCACAGAGCTATAGAGTAACAATCCCAAAAAAAAAGAAAGAAAAGAAAATACACTCAAATTGAGAACCAGAACTGCAGAGAAGATCTTGAGATCCGCTGATCTGGGGATCAGGGTCTAAAAATAACTAGTCAAAGAAGCTTCGTTAAAGGTGTTGGAGTCAGAGTCTGTTGCTGTGGTCCAGGGCGCGTACCACCCACCTGTGCAGCATCTCGTCCAGGTGCAGGAAGTTCTCCATGTTCCTGGTGAGCGTCCACTCGCGCACGTCGCTCGCCTCCGTCCAGCTCGCGCTCAGCGTCTTGCTGTCGGTGGAGTCGTCCGACGAGTTCACGTGCGAACGCACCTTCAGGCAAACCCAGCCTGGAAATGGAACAAATTGATTATTAATTACTAGCTGCGCCCCGCGGTTTCACCCGCGTAAATCCGTATCCCATAGCTATATCGGGATAAAAAATTGCCTATATGTTATCCCAGTTGTCCAGCTATCCACGTACCAAATTTCATTGCAACCGGTTCAGTAGCTTTTGCGTGAAAGAGCAACAATCTCACACACATCCTTACAAACTTTCGCATTTATAATATTACAATAGCATAGGCTAGGATAGTAGGATATTTTCGTTAGGTTTTTTTAACAATTGCACGAATCGTTATATTTTTCTTTTGCGTAGTAATTGCGTATATATTTATTATATTGCGTAGTAATAATCGCGGTCTTTGAGTACAGGGACCGAATCAAGCAATTCCGTAACGAAAATAAAGCTAACACCCATCCTGCTCACGCTAATGACACTAATCACACTAATATTATAGATGTGGAAGTATGTTTGTTTGGATGTTTGTCGGTCAATTACGATGAAACTACTGAACGGATTTTGATGAAATTTGGTATACAGACAGGGTATGAGCTGACTTACGTAATAAAATTAAATACTCCTTTGGGATAAAAAAGGTATCTTGATATCGTTAAAATCGGGAAGAGAGGCGTATAGTCAGGATAATAAGATTATCTGACGAAATTATTGTACTGTCGCCGATGCTTGATAAATGTACAAAGTTTGAATTAAATCTGTCCGTTTGATTGAAAATCAAGTCTAAAGGAGTCAGTTACACACAAACATGCAGTCGAAGCTTATAAAAGCGTATTATAAATTGCTTCCTTTACCCTCACCCTCTTGCGGCGATCCCTCCACGGCCTCGCACGGCACCAGCTCCACACTGAGACCACCGAGGGAGACCCTCTCGTAGTGGAAGTGAGCGCATTCCTCCAGCTTGGGAAAACGGCACGCTGGGGGCGGTGCCGGCTGAAAATTTTGGTCAATCTATCTATTATCCTCTTGAGGTTGATTTCACGCGAGTATTATACGTTTAGAAATTAAATACTTTGCACCTTTGAGTTATATATATTTAGATTACTTTTCCCAATGCTGTGTTACAGACAGACCGAATCCCTAACCCTATCCACCTGTAGGTGGGCAGATGAAATACAAAAAATATTCAATTACGACAGATATAATGTACATGCGGATACATAATGTAATTCGGAGTAGTTTAATAGATAAATATTATACATATAAACCTTCCTCTTTAATCACTCTATCTATAAAGAAACCCATCAAAAAACGTTGCTTAGTTTTAAAGATTTAAGCATACATAAGGACATAGGGACAGACAGAGAAAGCGACTTCGTACTATGTAGTGATAGTGTGTGTATTTAAAACACTATCTGTACCCCACGACACAGTATATTCTAGGTTATGGTACCTAGCAATAAGAAAAATAACTTTCGACGTAGCTAATAAAACACTATGAATAAATGTCACGTTTGAAAGCAGTACTAATTCCAGTGTGAGAAAGACAGCCCTATAGACGTAGCCTTCTGCTATCACTTGACCGCACTGGAATCAGTACTTCTATAACACGTCTTTGCTAATGTTTTACCGGTGCCATAACTCACCGATTCATCGAAATCAAATGCACACGCATGAGGTGCTGACTGGCTCATGGCCGATCCGGGCGTCACCGGCGTAATGGAGAGCGCCGTGAGTGACATGGTGCCTGAAAATAGATGAGGGTAGTTGGGAAATTTGTCGAATGCCGATATGGTATGTTTACACGCTTGGCAAGTATCAACAGAAGCGACCGGAAACACAAGCGTGTAAACCTATATATGTGGAAAATTTAGTTAGTAAGCCCCATTTTTTTTT
>NW_024045131.1:1604163-1622175 GCF_012273895.1 Zerene cesonia | reverse complement strand
TCCCATGTCCCCTAGTGGGGGTATGGGGCAGATGATATACATTAACTGTTTAACTGATCGATTTTCTTTACGGACAAGCAGGCGATCCGCCTTCTGTATCCTGCCAGACCGAGACGTTTTCATTTGGTGGCGAAAAATTGAACAATAGATATTGAAATGTCTTTACTGACTGATCCGAGTGCTCTGTGTGTTTTATTGCTATATTTCTAAATTGTAATTGTTATATATATGCCGAATGCTATTAAAAGTGATGCCCGGAATATTATTCTAAAGGTTAGGTACACTGAAGCGACGGTGGCCACACCCTTCGTTTCAGAGTTAAGTTACTGGCACTGTATTCGTTACATCCTACTAATATTATAAAGGCGAAAGTTTGTAAGGATTTCTTGCTCTTTCACGCAAAAACTGCTGAGCCGATTGCAATGAAATTTGATACGTAGACAGCTGGACAACAGGAATAACATATGGGCAACTTTTTATCCCGATATTCCTACGGGATACGAACTTACGCGGGTGAAACCGCGAGGCGCAGCTAGTGCATAATATCGTGAAAAATTATATCTAAGATTTGAATCTATCAAAAAAATAATGAGGTAAATTTTTCGACCGTTTACAATCAGGCGCATATTTTACAGTATACCTATATAAAGTTTACAAAGAAAGGTTCAGCCGAATCATATAGGAATAGTAAAAACACTGTTGCATTTGATTATTTTTACCATACTAGTATATTTACCCGGCGTTTCACGTTTACACTCCGTGTCATTCGATTTCCTTGTGCTCCGCGACTCTGAACTGAACCGGACTGATCTGGAACATTAATAAAATTATCTTTATTATTTATCCGATTTCGGATACTCCGCGTTAACAACTTGGCAGCTAAGCGGACGTTCATTACAAAATATATTGGAAAATTATTTGGAAAAATTTTGTCTGTTCGCACTGGGCTCTTATCCCATAAGATACTAAGTGTGATATGTTTATTATCCGTTATCTTTTAAAAGCAACGCATTTAGCCGCAGTGTAGATGTTAATATTTGGTTTTTTTTTTTCTTATTTTTTGAATTATTGTATGCTCTTATTTAATGTTATGATCTGTTGTGTGTGTGTGTGTGTGTGTGTGTGTGTGTCTCTGTGTCAAAATAAATGTTTTTCTTTCTTTCTTTCTTTAATTTGCAGCGGCCTCAACTCAACTTGGCCACATAACTACCTCGGTCATATTCAATACACGGTTCTATATTAAATTTATATAGAAAATAAAGATGGCATACCTATGGAAGCTGGTGGAACATCGCGAATCCTTCTCCGTCTCGAACGCACGCGCAGCAAGCGACTGACACGACATCACCGACCCGTGGGGGGATCCCTGTAACATGAGACACACGCTGTAAGTGCAAAAGCACTAGTCAAACATAGTGGATGACCTGAAAGACATCCGCAATTTTTTTATTTACTTATTGAATTTTGTTCAGCTTTTACCCCAGTTGTTTGGAAGAGATCACTTCTATATATATATATATATATATATATATATATAGATATAGCCAACTAAATACACTGTAATTTAAGGTAGTTAAGGATTATTCAAAGTAGATTTTCTACTTTGATGTCTGATTGTTTACCAGGTCACGTTGTATTGATGAGTGAATGTTGTCCGTGCTAATGTCCTATTAATTCTATCCTACTAATATTATAAATGCGAAAGTTTGTAAGGATGCGTGTGTGTTTGTTGCTCTTTCACGCAAAAACTGCTGAACTTACGCGAGTGAAACCGCGGGGCGCAGCTAGTTATAGATAAAATTTATTTTATTTAATTGCCTTTGTAGTAACGCAAAACAGAGCATCTAACGCAATGTACGATGTAGATTATTGGTATATTAAATGGAAATCAGTGCATATATTTTTATTGCTGTTTGCATTATATATAAATTGTATTGTAATTGATTTTATTGTTATTCTGTATCGCAATGTGGAAAAAAATAGTACACATTTCTGTTGGATTGGTATATGAACAAATATGAGTAATTTATACTAATATCATAAAGCTGAAGAGTCTGTTTGAACGCGCTAATCTCAGGAACTACCGGTCTGTGTTAGATAGTCCATTTATTGAGGTAGGCTATAGGCTATATATGTACCACGACCGAAGTCCGAGCGGACCACTAGTTACTAATTATGATCTTTATCTGCAATGTATATAAAAAATAGATTTATTTGTCCTTTGCAAAAAAAAAATTAAAATTTTCAATAAACACAAAACTCTTATTGAAATATATTTCAAACATAGATAATACTCCAATGATTACGACCCATTTCATCCTCATTACAACTAGTCAAAAACCGTTTAAACCACTTCAATCCAAGCGTTCACTAATCTTATCTTGAACCAACAACTTCCACTCAGTCCGGTAAAAGGTACTCGAGTTTTTTATTTATTTCACAGTTAACCTTTTTTGGCACGTGCCATCAGGTATTTCAGATAGTCCTTAAGTCAGATGTCTCAAAGCATGTGCTTAAAAAAACCACCGCCCATGAACATTTGAAGAGGCATATAGTCAATTGCAGACTTTACGCCTCTACAAATGGATTGCTGAACTTAAATAAATCGGAGAAGAATTAAGAAAGGATTGACGAGAGGAATAAAGGAAAGGATTGGGAAGGATAAGTAAAAGGATATAGGCCTCTTTCTTATGGTACTGAGAGAGCAATCAAGATGCCATACCTATCTTATTTTTATGGTGGCTTAAAAACTGAAAATTTCTCGAATAACGTTTAACTAGCTTTTGCCAGCAGCTCTACCCACATACCTATTTATTCAGGAAATAGAAACAAATGTCACCCAGATCTGGGTTTATAACAAACAATCCATCCTCACAAACTCAAGTGTTTATAATAGAAGAAGGATAGATGCCTGCCTCCCCCCTCCCAATATCGTCTAGGAACGTTCAGGTAGATATTTTAGGCAACTATTGAATATCCTATTAAACCATACATCCTACAATACGTAGCTTAAACATAAACAAAGCAAAATACCCTCATTTTTCTGATCCATTCGGAAACTCGTAACCCAACGAGACGATTCGATAAGCAAATCAAATCAGTATTCAAACGCATCCATACATATTACGCAGTAACTATCGTACGTTACACGGGTAATGGCGACGAATTAACGACAGCCCGCACACGCCCCTTCTACCACTTGATAGATGACGATATACAACTCGGTCGACGCGCGTCCTTCATAATTACTGTATTGCGATGTTAGACTGGTGTTTAAGCGTGTACTTATCATCGAAGTCAATGTGCTTGATGCAGTGTAGCTCTATAGTTAATCCTACTTCCTTCCTACTAACTATATCCTACTATCCTACTAATCCTACTAATATTATAAATTCGAAAGTTTGTGAGGATGTGTGTGTGCTTGTTGTACTTTCACGCAAAAACTGCTGAACTGGTTGCAATGATATTTGGTACGTAGACTACTGGACAACTGGAATAACATATGGGCAACTTTTTATCCCGATATTCCTACGGGATACGGACTTACACGGGTGAAACCGCAGGGCGCAGCAAGAACCCTATACTAGCTTTAGCAATTTAAGCTCTCTGGACCCCACTATTATAGTATACTAGACTAGCAAAACGAGACGTTTCCTCATATATAAAGTATATTTTCGTTTAAAATATCATAATCTTTTCCGTGACATACATACAGACATAAGTTACATATGCTTCATAAGGGAGTGTGTTAAGTGTTTACATCCCAAACACCAAGTGTATGAAATCCATCAAGCTCTTAGTGTATATCCAACGCACACATTATCACACTTACGGCGGTATGTGGTGCGTGAGTACACGTGGCACCACACGCGGGCAATTAAACAATAAATCAATAAACAAACGTACCTCACACCTCCACGCTAAGGCACTCTTAAGTGCTTCTTGGAATTCGAGATGACAGTATGTAATAGGCTTGCTTAAGTTCCTCGAATATATTACATACAAGAAAACATACTGTACCCTACTAGTCCTACTATACTACTTCCTACTTAATCCTACTATCCTACTAATATTATAAATGCGAAAATTTGTAAGGATGTGTGTGTTGGTTTGTATGGATTTGTTGCTCTTTCACGCAAAAACTGCTGAGCCGATTGCAATGAAATTTGGTACGTAGACAGCTGGACAACTGGAATAACATATAGGCAACTTTTCATCCCGATATTCCTACGGCATACGGACTTACGCGGGTGAAACCGCGGGGCGCAGCTAGTAACTGATATGAATCAATAAAAGATTTTATTTGTTTGAAAAATGAGGAAGTAGTGTTTTGTTTGATGATATTATTTCTAAAGTAGGTTTATGTTGTTTGATAAATGATACCTCCTAATTTTTTGTTGTGAAATACGAGTTCTCTCGCTGGGTATCAGGCAGATTCATCCTTTATGTACGTAGGTGCTCAGTATTCATCACCAGGCTTGCATCAGTATTCAACCATCTTGGTTTTCTAGTGCCAACCATAAAATATAACATTTGTACATATACAGAAGATGGCTCTTTAGAATAGCATGTTTCTAATTTGATTTTTAACCAACTTCAAAAAAAGAAGGAGGTTCACAAGACAACTGTGATTTAGAAACAGAAATACTTTTTACTTTAGCCACCATGTAGAAAAAAACGTATCTTATAAAACTAAACAAAAAACTTAAACTCCCCGCTAGCAAATTTTCTTACATTTCACAAATTGAACATAAAAACACAGTATTGTTAACCATGCTCAATAAAAAGCTACTAGTGAAACCTCAATATTCATAAGTTCATTTGACAGCTCGCGGCATCATCGCCCAGGACATCAAGTATGTTGCTTTTTTTTATTAATGATAGGGAAGCGCTTGACCAAGATCTCACCCGATGGTAAGCTGAGATGTGGTCTAACATGGAACACGTTTCCCTAGAGTGAAGAGGTTAAGTATTTAAGGTACCTTACCTTAAATACTTAACCTCTTCACTCTCTCACCTAGACTTGACTGAATTCACTTATTATGATACTCTATCATAAAGTACATTAGCTACTTTTAAATGGCATAGACAATAGTAACTACACACAAGTCATATATCTACTCAATTAGTATTTGATAGAGAAAAACACAACTAAAGTGCAGCTGGAAAGATTTCGAAATTAATGAATAATGAATGAAAATGATTGTGTATGCAATGTTATTTGTATGTGCCATGGGCGTAAGTTAAGCTATACTTTATAGTAATTTATTTTGTGCGGTCTATCTCGTTTTCTTACTTATTTCTTTTTATGTAGCCTATAATGATCCCTACACTATGAAGGATCTTAAAGTTCTTTGCGAGAGGCTTTTTCTGGGTTTTAAGGATATTTCATGCATTTAGTTATTTCCGCTTTATTGAACCACCCATAAAGTCTGACCGGACCCATGGTGTTTGCTTTAACAAAACCATAATAACTCACAAATTATTTATTAATATTATCTCCTGATTTCTCAAATGATACCATTTATCATCTTAATGTTTATACTATGTGAGTAATCAACCACAATACTGAAAAGCGTTTTGAAATCTACTTGAATAAACAAATGTTTAACTTTGAAAACCATTCTATATCACACAGTTATCAGAAACAGAGTTAAAAGCTGGCTGGAGCTGTTAATAAAAGCTGTAGCTTATTGCAACAAAATTGAAATAGCAAATTTTAGACCTCATATAATAAGTTTTTTCGCACACTAAAATTCTAAAACACATTCTTTACCGCTATAGGAAATAAACTTAAATTATATCACGGCCTATAATATTGATTGCAACATGTTGCTGATGCCACGTATACCATGGAAGTTAATCATCAAAATAATTCCAAAATACGAATTATCTTTTGAAGAAATCAAAGAGCTTCTAGAAAATAACTTGATGTACATGGTGAATTGTGTATGGATGACAAATTTATTCACTGGTAATTTAATGAAAATACGATATTTATATAAGAGCTAGAGTGAGTCATAGCCAGTTAGTAAAAATAGGAATAACAAAAAAATACATGCACTCACTTTAGGGCCTCTTTAAGGATATGCTGTGCCAAAGAAATGTTATCAAATTAATAAATAAATGATACCACCATACATAACTTACTCATTTATATGACGTCTGAAATTATTATTAGTGTAAATACTTTTTTTACACATGGGTATTAGCTACACCTGTATGTTTGTGTGTAACCCAATCATTTGGACTCGATTTATGCACAGATTTAATTTAAACTTTGTACTCTGATCGTGGTTTGATGACAATACAATGAGTTTATCTTATCATCCTGATTTTGATCACCAGAACCAAATAATTTCTTTAAGTATACTCTGTATAAGAGCAAGGGAGACAATTTCTGTGGTTCTATCATTTTTTTTTTAATTCATTTATTCAATATTAGCAAAAACAGGTTACGAATCTTATAATAAACCTCATCTAAATTAAACATCAAGTTATCTTCCATTTATATTCAAACCTTTAGGTACCATAAAGTATTTTCAATAGATCCACGATGATACTTTCATTTTGAATAAATTAATCTGAACAATGAACCATTGTTTTTGATTATGACATAAGCTATTTGGCACAGCATACAGGGGAAACATGGGCACAAATTAAAAAAAACATACAGACAACATATACGTGACAGCCAGGTTTTAGCTGCTCACATTCTGACCGCAGAGAAGCCACCCATCAGAGCAGGCTCCAAACATCCTCCTCATGTCACCAATACACTTAATTTCACACATGAGTACGCCATATAATAACTTTTTCAACACACCACTTAATAGTCTGTACTCGGAAGAAAACTGCACACGGAAAAAAAAATAAGTCGTTCCTTTTTCGAATTAAAAATTCGATTCCACAAACAAGTCATGCGTATTCCAAATAGCGATTTATATGGAACAATTAGTTAATAATTTACATTAATATTTGGCACAGTATTTAGGGCAAAACAACCGTTTCGCACTTGGTCGGCATCGAATCAAACGGTTTCGTAAGCTTTTTGCAATGTTCCGCTCGACCACCGGGAGCAAAACAAAAAACTGCATCGCAGAATTTCAACAGAAAAAAATCTACACTCGCGCTGGGCTACAAAACAAAAATAGACACTGACCATGACCGAAACGCAGACATTTGATTTTTACGCACAAATCTCGTGTTCACGCGTCGTTTGGCTTTTCGTTAATTAGTAAATAGCAACACAATCAATTCAGGAAAAATGTTTTCCAGCGAGAAATTAACGTGAGTCGCAAATCAGGGAAATAATTCGATTTGACAGCGGCGCGCGTTCCCCGCCCCGCGCGGTGCGACTGTCTCTTTGAGCGGTCGATAATGGAGTTGCCACATACAGAATTTTTGCTTCATTTTGTGGACAAATTGCATCGCTTGTTGCAAGGTCTTTAAACAGAAGAAATCGTTGAATTGAAGCAATTTTCCACCTTTAAACTTAATTCAAGTTGCAATTAGAAAATAAACTCAATTGTTCACAGAAATTTGTGTCATTAAACCAAACAACATTCGAGACCAAATTTATTTCCTATCTTTTGCACCGTGTCGTGCGTGAAAACGTAAGTGTTTGTTTGTCTTTCTTTACATGGCAATGGAGCGTTTATATGATATGACTTTTGTGTCTGGATATAGTTATGGAGCTAAAGAATGATATCGACGAGTTTTTACCGCGATAAAACATGTGATTCTAAAGAGAATTTATTTTGCATATATAGGCTAAACTGCGACCACAAAACAAGTCTATCATATATATATCGAAAAATAAAACGATTCAATTACCACTGTATCTAGTTCGTGCATAAGAAATTTCGTTTCACCTACACACATTGTTTGTAAATAATGGCCGACTTGGTGAATCGCGTGACGCAACACTGTTTACGTTTGAAGGCATGTCGCCACAGGAAGCTGCATAATAAAAAAAAACCGGTTCCATTTCCTCCGCGATTAGAGGAAAAAATTAATAAATCCCTTTGATTTGCAGTGATTAATAGATTGCCATTACATCGACTTTTTACCAAGTTTCTTGAATGGTTTATATGCGTATATTTTTTCTGTGTACTACTAGCTGCGCCCCGCGGTTTCACCCGCGTATGTTCATATCCCGTAGGAATATCGGATCGGATAAAAAGTTGCCTTTATGTTATTCCAGTTGTTCAGCTATCTACGTACCAAATTTCATTGCAATCGGTTCAGTAGTTTTCGCGTGAAAGAGCAACAAACACACACATATCCTTACAAACTTTCGCATTTATAATATTAGTGTAGGATTAGTAGGATAGGATTTTATAAAAAAAAAACTAGCTGTTTGCCCCGGCTTCGCACGCGGTACATATATAGCCTACGTCACTCAGTGAAGTTGCAGCTTTCTAATTGTGAAAGATTTTTTGCAATCGTTTCAGTCGTTTTTGGATAAAAACGTTTTAAAAAAACATATAAAAAAGTGTCCCCTTTATAATATTAGTGTAGATTTCTAAGGTCTTCCTTGTCGTTAGTGAAACAATTTTTCTCTAAAATATTAAATGGTCCTATACCAAACAATATGTGAACCTAGTATTTTCTTGTGTTTGATTTTACGCGAGTATTATACATTTAGATATTGAAGACTTTTGAACGGATTTTTAATTTAAACGCGATTTATTCATTATAATATTATATATAGTCTCCCCGTGACCACGCTCGCTGTAAAGTGTTCGAAACGTCGCGTTAATAATATAATGAATAAATCGCGTTTAAAATCCGTTTTAAAGTCTTTAATTTCTAAATACGTGAACCATCAACGAACACACATAAATTCCAATACATATGTATATACTAAATACAAAAAATTTGTAAGCTAATACAATCGCTTTATTAGTGGATTTAAGTGAAGCCTTATTAATGCGTTAACGATCACTTGAAGTAAACTTAAGATATTCAATATGTATAAAGATATATCTTATATCTTTAAACGAGCAATTCTTGTATATATATAATTGGAATCTCAGAATCGGCTCCAACGATTTTCATGAAATTTAGTATATAGGGGGTTTCGGGGGTGATAAATCGATGTAGCTAGGAATCTTTTTTAGAAAATGTCATATTCGTGTTTTATTCGTGTTTTATCGACTTTAACTTACTTTTTTAACAAATAGGAGGCGTTTGAGTAGTCCCAATTTATTATGATTCTTCCTGACATCTATTGGCAAATAATAATACTATTTTTTGGCGAATAAAAAAAAAAAAATACCGAGCAAAGCTCGGTCATCCAGGCACTCTATACTAATATTATAAAGCTGAAGAGTTTGTTTGTTTAAACGCGCTAATCTCAGGAACTATTGGTCCGATTTGATAAATTCATTCAGTGTTAGATAGTCCATTTATTGAGGATGGCTACAGGCTATATATGCACCACGGACAAAGCCGAGGAGGACCGCTAGTATTGTATAATATTCACGGTTTCTATTTGGTTTATATGTTGAAGAGTTTGTTTGTTTATTTGAACGCGCAAATCTCAAGAAATACAAGACCGATTCCAAAAATTCTGTCATCGTTACACAGGTACGTGATACCAGAGTGCTATAGGCTATATATGTACCACGGGCAGAGTCGGGGCGGAACGCTGATATATAATTTAGTGTTAATACACAATATATATATATATATATATATATATATATATATATATATATATATATATATATATATATATATATATCATGTTATAATTTTACCGCAATACGTAGACTTTTCTTTTAACAGAAACATGTATTAAATGATATTAAACAGCATCATATGAAACTACTAGCTGCGCCCCGCGGTTTCACCCGCGTAAGTCCGTATCCCGTAGGAATATCGGGTTAAAAAGTTGCCTATATGTTATTCGAGTTGTCCAGCTATCTACGTACCAAATTTCATTGCAATCGGTTCAGTAGTTTTTGCGTGAAAGACCAACATACACACACACATCCTTACAAACTTTCGCATCTATAATATTAGTAGGAAGTAGGATTTCAAATATGTATTATCAAAAGGCAGCCTTATCGCTACGTAGAGATCTCTACAAGTAAATCCTTGCAGTATATAAGTAAGTAATAAATGCCTTTAAATTTGGTTCACAAAATTTCATCGAAACTCGTTCATTTTCTATTGCGTGGTTGGATAGCTGACTTCAAACTTTCACATAGAAATAGTTGGTGATTTTTAATTGAAGTAATAATATGTTATTCATATTATATATACGACAACTAATCGTTATCCGATGGATATTTTATATTTTACTAGACGGTCACTCCGGCTCCGCCCGGATATCAAGATTCCTGTTTTATCCCAAGGGAGCATTTATCGGAATGAATTTCTATTTCCCATTACTCAAATACCTCAGCTCATACCCGGTCTGTTTAACAAATATCATCAAAATCCGTTCAGTAGTTTCAGCGTGATTAACGGACAAACATCCAAACAAACAAACTTTCACGTTTTTGATAATAGTGTGATATGATGACTAATAGGATAGGATAGTAGGATAGGATAGGATAATATTCATTCTAACTAATCAAGCAAAGGAGCAGGTGGGCCACCTGATGTTAAGCGGTCACCACCGCCCATAAACACTTGCAACACTAGAGTTACAAGTGCTTTGCCAGCCTTTATGCCTTTATGCCTTTATTTGAAAGAAAGAAAGAAAATACATTTATTTATATAAGGTAAAATAAAAAAAATAAAAAAATGATCTAATTTATAACACACTAAATAAACCTCATACAAACGGGAGATCCACTCAGTGTAAAAGAGTCTAAGCCCATTAAAGGAACTTAAGACTCTCCACTGATTTTCAGTGGACACCACATTGACCCCCTGACATATTTACGATCATAATCTAAATTCATTCGCAACAACTAATTGCCGAATGAAAATAACTTCCTGCATAATATTTTTATTATGGTGCTAGAATTTGACGTGATTACGTCATATATCCGTGTCGCTTTCTATAGCAATAATAAACGTAGCTATAAATTGAGCGAAACTTATAAAACTACTATAATATAATAATTTTTTTTTTTTTTATGTCATAGCGGGCAACTGAGCTGGTGGTTCGCCTGATGGTAAGCGATCACCACCGCCCATGAACATTCGCAAAGGTAGATCCTCTGCGAATGCGCTGCCCGCTTTTTTGGGGTAAGGGAAAGGGAATGGATTAACGACTGGAAAGAAGGAATGGACTGGGACGGGTGAAGAAAAGGAAATGGGCCTCCGGCTCCCCCACTCACCGTACGAAACACAGTGGCATGCCACTATTTCACGCCGGTTTTCTGTGGGGGTGTGGTACTTCCCCGGTGCGAGCTGGCCCAATTCGTGCCGAAGCATGCTCGACTCCCACAATAATTAAATAATTTTACGTATCTACAGTGTAATTTTCTTTACTTATACGTATTTAATGTTGTTAGATGACGTACCAACTTGATACAGGAATTTGTTCTTTAAAACAAGATGAATTATGAATGAAAATAAATAAATCTGATAACATTTATGCGAAAAATCATTTAAATAGGGCAAAAAACGGCGAACTTTCAACGCATTGCCTCATCAGGCTATGGCTTACTTCATAACACATGTACTCGTATGCTATGATTTTATAAATAAGAAAGAACAGAATAATAATATAGAAAAGAAACCTAAATAGAATAAATATTCACACTAGTTCTCATACAGAATGTACGTAAGAAAATATATTTATCACTAGCTGCGCCCCGCGGTTTCACCCGCGTAAGTCCGTATCCCGTAGGAATATCGGGATAAAAAGTTGCCTATATGTTATTCCTGTTGTCCAGCTATCTGCTTACCAAATTTCATTGCAATCGGTTCAGTAGTTTTTGCGTGAAAGAGTAACAAACATCCATACATCCATACAAACTTTCGCATTTATAATATTAATAGGACTAGTTGTCCCGGCGAACTTCGCAACGCCATAGAATATTGTTTTGACATATTTTCCCAATCGTTCTCACCTTTTAAACCTTCCCTAGACCTACACGGATATTTGTAGACCAAGATAAGATAAATCCGTTCAGCCGTTCTCGAGTTTTAGCGAGACTAACGAACAGCAATTGATTTTTATATACAAGATTTAGAAAGGACAAATATTAAACTGACAATGACGCTCTGCCTTCTGAACTAGATTATTACCTACCTGTATCTCAGAAGACAGTGCTTTCCCTTTAAATTCATATACATTATATTTGTCATTTCATTTTACAATTTATGTTTAAAAGTAAAGTATAATATTGTAATAATTAACAGAAATAAAAAAATAAATAAAAATAGGTCATGAAATTATTGTACTGTCACCGATCCTTGATAAGTGTACAAGGTTCAAACGAAATATGTCCGTTTAAAGTGAGTCAAGATCGAGTTTACGAGTGATGCTAACACACATAAAAGTGAAGCTAATAAAAATATGTGAAAGTAAAAAATGGCATAATGCAATCAAATATATAGCAACACTGCGAAGATATCTGTCAAATTAATTGGCCAAATATCCTCCGTTATCACCATTACATAATTTAGTTAAGTACAGGGATACATTATGAATTTCTATTCCCAGAACGGCTGAACACATTTTGATCAAATATTACAGACATAATCATGACCTAATAAAAATTTACCGCCTCCTTGGTACAGTGGTTAACGCGTGGGCTTAGAACCTCGAGGAGTCCTGGGTTCGATTCCCGGCGGGGACGCAAAAGAAAAAAAAAACGTCTCGGTCTGGCAGGACACAGAAGGCTGATCACCTACTTGTCCATAAAGAAAATCGATCAGTGAAACATATGTTTATCATCTGCCCCATACCCCAATAGGGGACACGGGATTTCACTTAAAGTAACAATTATTGTATTTATTCCAGACTAGCACAAAGCGAGCGCTTAGTATGTCATTTAAACCACTACTAGCTGTGACCCGCGGTTGAAACCGCGTAAGTCCGTATCCCGTAGGAATATCGGTATAAAAAGTGCCTATGTGTTATTTCAGTTGTCCAGCTATCTACGAAGCAAAATAGTATTATTATTCACCAATAGATGTCAGGATAAAAAAAAAAAACACGAATAAAACACGAATATGACATTTTCTAAAAAAGATTCCTAGCTAGATCGATTTATCGCCCCCGAAACCCCCTATATACTAAATTTCATGAAAATCGTTGGAGCTGATTCCGAGATTCCAATTATATATATATATATATACACAAGAATTGCTCGTTTAAAGGTATAAGATTCATGTATCTGCCTCCATTAGAGTTGTGTAAGTAAAAAAAATCCAGATTCCGTAAGAACTATTAGGTAACCTATGCCAACGGTACAGACACATTAATTACTTAAACGTCTATTACACGTATGACCATGTAACGTTAATTGATAATTATATCGGAATATTTAAACCGTAGAAATAAATAGATTCCTGTATTGCTCGAAAAGTGGACGTACAATTATTGTAACCTGTATAATGTTCCCACTGCTGGGACACAGGCCTCCTATGGGGGTTCAGGTTGTAATCCACCACGCTGGCCAAGTGCGGGTTGGCAGATGTCACATGTCGTCGAACTTTTGATTCTCGGACATGCCGGTTTCCTTACGATGTTTTCCTTCAACGTTTTGAGCAGTGGTGATGTTATCCACACGTGCAGATAAATTGAAAATACAATTTATTTGCTGCACGCTCGCCTGGTCTCGAATCCCGACCTGTCGATTTAAGTCCGAGGTTCTCACCACTGAGCCACCACTGCTTATACGTTTACAATTATTGCATCATAATTATAGAAAGAAACGAGATATAACTAGACCGAATTTAAATGGGACCACATTCGAGGCACAGCTTTTAAATACAAAAAATAAAACCAATCAAAAAGATCGATTCACCCAATAAAATGATATCAAGTAACACATGGTAATACCATCAGGCGTCCCACCAGCTCCATTGCCGATGATGACATAAAAAAATGCTACCGAATTCATAATCTCTTATTTGTTTTTCAAAATCCTACTTCCTACTAATATTATAAATGCGAAAGTTTGTAAGGATGTGTGTGTTAGTTGGTCTTTCACGCAAAAACTACTGAACCGATTGCAATGAAATTTGGTACGTAGACAGCTGGTCAACTGGAATAACATATAGGCAACTTTTTATCCCGATATTCCTACAGTATACGGACTTACGCGTGTGAAACCGCGGGGCGCAGCTAGTCGGTTATATTCGTCAATAGCATCAAATCTTTCTTTAGGAGTTAATCATACAGCAGCAGATCGCAGCAGCCGTGACCACACTCGCTCACTATAAAGTGTTTTAATTTCAAATGAAGCACGTTATAAAACCGGAAAAACTTCAAAATTATCCGTGCCTAAATATTTAATAGTCGCTTTAAGTCACGGATTAATTTTCTTAATCAACAGAAGTCACAGTGAAAATATCGGGGCTAGATCAGTAATAGCTTATTCAATACTAGCTGTGCTTCGCGGTTTCACCCGCGTTAGTCTGCATCCCGTTGGAATATCGGGATAAAAAGTTACCTATGTGTTATTCCAGTTATCCAGCTATCTACATACCAAATTTCATCAAAATCTGTTGAGTAGTTTCAGCGTGATGGACGGACAAAAATCCAAACAAACAACCTTTCACATTTATAATATTAATGTGATTCGCACCCAGTGTACCACAACAAAAAAGAAACACATATTTCTATCAACATATTAATATGATTAAACGTTAAACACTCATATACCTACTGGATACATATGTATTTTCAAAAAAGCAAGGATTACTCGATTGTTAATTAAATCCGCTATGAAGTCATTCGCATTTCCTGAAGGCGACCTCAAAAATATATTTCTCGGTATCTTCCAACCATATGTGAGCTAGATGAATACGTTAGTCAGATTTTAACAAAAGAATCTCTGCCCGTTCTAAATCCATAAACAACGCAATTTCCTAGTATTTTCTTGTGTTTGGTTTTACGCGAGTATTATGCATTTAGAAATTGTAGACTTTTAAACGGATTTAAAACGCGATTTATTCATTATATTATCAACCGGACGTTTCGAACACTTAACAGCGAGCGTGGTCACGGCGAGACTCTTGTCGGTCGGTCACCGCGGATGTTTGTATGGGTGGATATTTGCTACCCTTTCACGTAAAAACTGGTAAATAGATTGTCATGAAACTTAATATTACTATAGCTATAAATCTATATACATCAGAATAAGACATATACCTATATAGATGCTTGCTATTGCCCGTTGGTTCGTCCGCGGGTGAAACCGCGAGTCGCAGCTAGTATAAGATACCATCTCACGGCCGCCCCATATGTTTACCAAGTGTTGTGACGTAACACAATAGCTGTGGACATATGGCGGAATGTTCCAGATCGACGGTCGTATCCCGGTCGCCATGGCAACGTTGTTAGCAATATTATAAACGCGATGCGTTTGTTTGTCTTTATTTCACGTTGCAAAGAAGCGAACGTTGATATAAAACAAAAAAAAAAAAGAAATCATTTATATAAATAATATAAATGAAAATCATTCATTGAACAAATTATATACCACTAGCTGTGACCCGCGGTTGAAACCGCGTAAGTCCGTATCCCGTAGGAATATCGGTATAAAAAGTGCCTATGTGTTATTTCAGTTGTCCAGCTATCTACGAAGCAAAATAGTATTATTATTCACCAATAAATGTCAGGATAAAAAAAAAACACGAATAAAACACGAATATGACATTTTCTAAAAAAGATTCCTAGCTAGATCGATTTATCGCCCCCGAAACCCCCTATATACTAAATTTCATGAAAATCGTTGGAGCTGATTCCGAGATCCCAATTATATATATATATATATATATATATATATATATATATATATATATATATATATATATATATATATATATATATATATATATATATATATATACATATACATATATATATATACAAGAATTGCTCGTTTAAAGGTATAAGATATAAAACATGGACCCCAGACTCCCAATATAGCTTTCGCTGTGATACAGGAGTCTGTGTTTTCCCGATACAGTACATAAAAGTTCAATTTAAGACACAATAAAATATAATTGCATTATGCATTGTGATTAAAATTCTATGATCTTACTATCCTATCCTATTATTCCTACTTCCTACTAGTATTATAAATGCGAAAGTTTGTAAGGATGTATGTGTTTGTTGCTCTTTCACGCAAAAACTACTGAACCGATTGCAATGAAATTTGGTACGTAGATAGCTGGACAACTGGAATAATATATAAGTAACATATACATAAATATATTAAAGACGTATATTGTAACAGCTGCGCCCCGCGATTTCACCCGCGTAAGTCCGTATCCCGTAGGAATATCGGAATAAAAAGTTGCCTATATGTTGTTCCAGTTATCCAACTGTCTACGTACTAAATTTCATTGCAATCTGTTCAGTAGTCTTTGCGTGAAAGAGCAACAAACACAAACACACACACACATCCTTACAAACTTTCGCATTTATAATATTAATAAGTAGGATGTGTCCGTGCGCAACTCGCGTAGTCCCTTTGACTAAATTAATAAACTGTTTTCAGTTACTCATACGAATTCGTCATTATTTACGATTATATCACATGTAAACAAGCGAGCCGTAAACAAATCGAAGTTGGTTAATTATTAGGAACGGTTATGACTCGATCGTGACTCAGTTTACACATTGTTATTGGTCTGTCCTTAATTGTTAATAACTTTATCTGCATCGTATGAGGAGCATGCTGTGATTTAATGCAACGTGTATATATATCGACCGCCTCCTTGGTACAGTGGTTAACGCGTGAGCGTAGAACCGAGGGGTCCTGGGTGCAATTCCCGGTGGGGCACACAAAAAAAAATGTCTTGGTCTGGCAGGACACAGAAGGTTGATCACCTACTTGTCCGTAAAAAAAATCTATCAGTGAAACAGATGTACATCATCTGTCCCATACCCCACTAGGGGACACGGGACTCCACCGCAGCTTCAGCTTATGTATCGAAATAACTTTTTTATGGTAAAAACTTTCGTGATTTCATCATCAATTACTCATAGCGAAGCGGCTTATTTATAGTGGCTATCGGCACAGAGAATTTCAGCCCGATCGGGCCAGTCGTTTGGGTTGTGCGTTCATAGCTCAGTCCGTTTGCGTTTTATTTTATATATTAGCTACGCCCCGCGGTTTTACCCGCGTAAGTCCGTATCCCGTAGGAATATCGGGATAAAAGTTACCTATATGTTATTCCAGTTGTCCAGCTATCTACGTACCAAATTTCATTGCAATCGGCTCAGTAGTTTTAGTGTTAGATAGCACATTTATTGAGGAAGGTTATAGATTATATGTGTAACACGGGCGAAGCCGGGGCGGACCGCTAATCCTATCCTATCATACTAATTCCTACTATTCCTACTAACTATAATAAATGCGAAAGTTTGTAAGGATGTGTGTGTGTGTGTGTTTGTTACTCTTTCACGCAAAATCTACTGAACCGATTGCAATGAAACTTGGTATGTAGACAGCTGGACAACCGGAATAATATATAGGCAACTTTTTATCCCGATATTCCTACAGGATACGGACTTACGCGGGCGAAACCGCGGGGCGCAGCTAGTAATATTGATAACTTGTCTCGGGCTGAACACAACCGCACTGTATTTCGCAACTTACTCAACGTAACAAGTGAATAAGTTGTATTTATGTAATAACAGAACAAGATATTCCGAGTTATAACTAGGATATATAGTGCAATTGTTTTGAAGAAGAGACCGCCTCCTTGATACATTGGTTAACGCGTGAGCGTAGAACCGGGGGTCCTGGGTTCGATTCCCGGTGGAGACGCACAAAAAAGAAATGTCTCGGTTTGGCAGGACACAGAAGGCTGATCACCTACTTGTCCGTAAAGAAAATCGATCAGTGAAACAGATGT
>NW_024045131.1:1598990-1603163 GCF_012273895.1 Zerene cesonia | reverse complement strand
GACAGTGTAACGCTAAAAAGCAAATATATTTTTACCCCACCGGAATTCGAACCCAGGTCCCCTCGGTTCTAGGCTCACGCGTTAACCACTAAGTACCCAGGAGGCGGCCAACGGGCTAACAGTAACACCACTACACACAAATAAATCACTACGTTAACTACAACATTACAGGTCAAGGTAAGGTACAATAACAGTATACGACCACAAAAAAAAATTGTACGAATCATCGCCGCAACGAAAAAAACCCGGTTTTTCCATTACGGTTCACAAAGAGCAATGTACAGCATCTGTTATGTTACGGTCGTTGCGGGCAAAAAAAACTTATATGAATGCCAATAAAGGTGTGGATGTATGAACGTAATGAATAATTTCAATAACGATACATCTATTAAAGCTGAAGAGATAGTTTGTTCGATTGAATGCGCCAATCTCGGGAACTACTGGTCCGATTTGAAAAATTAGTTCAGTGTTAGATAGACCATTTATTGGGGAAGACATTAGGCTATACAATATCAGGTACTTGGTGGATAAAACCGCGGCGCATTCACGTTTTCAGATATATAGTATATAGGTATGTCATTTTTATGTGCAAGTAATAACCATATACACGTATTAAATACTATCTTTACGCCCCGACTTTACACGTGGTACGTGCTTTCTTTAACCAGCAGAAATCGACATTATTTTTGGATTCTGACTTGGTTTAGCCGAGTAAAACCACAGCAAACGGCGGATCGCTAGTAGTGGATATATGGCGGGCCATATATCCAATACTAGCGGTCCACCCCGGCTTCACCCGTGGTACACATATATCCTATAGCCATCCTCAACAAATGGGCTATCTAACACCGAAAGAATTTTTCAAATCGCACCAGCGGTACCCGAGATAAGTGCGTCCAAACAAACACACAAACTCTTCAGCTTCATAATACCCATTAGTATAGATAGATCAGCATGACCACCGTCTTACCTCACTCATCGAGGCGTGTCCACTGTTTTTATTACACCACCGGAGCGTAAACACTATACTACGCCGAGATTCGTTCCGTACACACCCGTGTGTTATCTGGTTATTAATAAAGGTTTCACGGTTCACGGTACGTATCGGGGGTTTTCTAAGCTTTGAATATTAATTAAATATCCTATCCTACTAAGATTATAAATGGGAAAGTTTGTAAGGATGTGTGTGTGTGTGTGTGTTTGTTGCTCTTTCACGCAAAAACTACTGAACTGATTGCAATGAAATTTCGCACGTAGACAGCTGGACAACTGGAATAACATATAGGCAACTTTTTATCCCGATATTCCTACGGGATACAGACTTACGTGGGTGAAACCGCGGGGCGCAGCTAGTCGTAATAGTAAAGACTAAAAAGTGCAGTTTAATGATAGAATCAACTAAATTGTCTAGCTTGTACAAGTACTTGTACAAGAGGCGGTCTTATTGCTTAACAGCAATCTCTGCCAGGCAACCTGGTAGGATAGGAAATGTACGATGTTCTGGGATAGTGCAGAAGCAAAAGAAAAACAAGTAATAAGTAACTAATAATTACGAAAAAAATATTTACACATATTATACAAAAATACATAAAATCATCATGAAATTATTGTATTGTCATCGATTCTTGATAAGTGTACGAAGTTTGAATTAAATCTGTCCGTTTGAATAAGTCAAAATCGAGTCCGGTTACATACAAACGTACGGGCTTATTAAATTGATTTAAAAACAAATTTAAGTGGTGCGTGGGAGTTTCTCTGAGCAACACGTTACATATGTATATCGCGTTAAACAGAGGCCAGAGACGCTATGACATTGCTCGGAATGTCAAATGCAATATGAGCTATATATATGCAATATAGCTATATGTGTGCTACCACAATTCTTATTAAAATATATATATTTAACTAGCTGCACCCGTCAAACGCTGTTCTGCCTTACTCTTATCATTTAGGGGTATGAAAAATAGATGTTGGCCGATTCTCATAGATACCGGATAAGCAAAAAAAATTTCATCAAAATCGGTCAAGCCGTTTCGGTGGAGTATGGCAACGAAAACTGTGACACGAGAATTTTATATATTAGAAGACAAGCGGTCCGCCCCGGTTTCACCTGTGGTACATATATAGCCTATGGGCTATCTGACAATGAAAGAATTCTACAAATCGGACCAGTAGTTCCTGAGATTTGTGCGTACAAACTAACAAACAAACAAACTCTTCAGCTTTGCAATATTAGTACGCGACAGTGAGTTTGTTAGTTTGTCAGGGCAGACTCCTTGCAGCCGACGCACACACACCGCCTATCGAAAATAGAGTAATACTTTTCTTTATTTCAGTATCGTTATTTTATAGTTTAATATTACATTTTTTTTCTTGTCTGTTTATTTGTCTATCGTTCGTCGCAACGGAGTATTTTTATGCGGCGTCCAACGAAGAAGACGTTCACGAGCGGTGGTGATCGCTTACCATCAGGCGAACCGCCAGCTCAGTAGCCCGCTATGATATGAAAAACTCAAGTGTATCAGAATATATTTTTTCTGTAGTGACGTATGCTAAACGCATATATACGGGGACAATTCAATTCTGCACAATCACCCACACCCACGTGTGACCTGCAGGTTTTTCATTTGAATCACGCTGTGTACTCGTATTGGTATACAAAACTAAGTCTGTCATGAATAAATTTAATGGAAAAAATTGTGTGATTTTTACTAATTTAACTGAATAACTACGTACTACTAATTATCTCTAAATGATATTAGAATTTTTCAACCCCTCTATAGTTTTCCAAATATACCCATTATTTTGAGGTAAAGGTACCCAATGCAGCCAATACAGATTATGAAAATATTTACGTAAAACATAGTATTAAAGTAAGTATTCATACAATACCATCTGCCATCAAAAACTAAATAAGCGAAACTCCACTCGAAAATGATACAATTCTTATCCTATCCTACTAATATTATAAATGCGAAAGTTTGGAGGGATGTGTGTGCGTGCGTTTGTTGCTCTTTCACGCAAAAACTACTGAACCGATTGCAATGACATTTGGTACGTAGACAGCTAGACAACTGGAATAACATATAGGCAACTTTTTATCCCGATATTCCTACGGGATACGGACTTACGCGGGTGGTACCACCGGGCGCAGCTAGTCTTACAAAAAGGTCACGATATCCCTAGTGGGAAGGTACCACTACAAAATCCACAACCAAAACAAATGACAACAATTGATTGGAATACAAAAAGAGCCACGCAATCGGTTAAAAACCCACGAGGTTATCGAGTAACCAAGCCAAAAAAACAGTCCAATTAAGAATCTCCACACATCATTTTCCCAGTAACAGAAATAGACCATCCCTGCGAGAAATCAGGGCACCTTATTACGCCACCTCGCCTTAATTCACCCAACACAATTACTCTCCGCGCCGCTACGGATCTACGTCTGATCTGCGATCCGATGTCTACCGTTGGTCAATAACAATACAATTGCATAACAGTGATTAACCCAGCTATCAATAACATCAGTTACGGCGAAAGTGAACGGGTGCTGTGGCGCACGATGTAATCTTGAAGCGTGGAGACAGGAGGTCGTACGATTCATAGTATTTTTTATGTCATAGCGGGCAACTGAGTTAGCCTGATTGCAGGCGATCACCACTGCCCATTTAGATTTGAAGATGCAGTGCTTCTGCAGATGTGTTGCCCGCTTTTATTGGGTAACGGAAAAGGAAAGGATTGATTATACTTATATAATTTAACTATACGATACGTTAAATTATGCAGTAGACGACATTTACAACTTCGGGTGCTTTTAATAGGAATATTTATAGTTACACTACTATTCCGCCTACAGTTTCGCCCGCAGTAGCAGGACATTTCCACAGGAACGACATGTTTCACTGCGACCGTAGAATCGCTCAATGTGATTCGAAATAAAGAAAATAAACAACATACTTACGCGACTATAATATAAGTATGGGTGATGATAATTTTTCAACTAGGTCAGGGATTTTAATTCATACAAAAAAAGCTTCTACGAGTGTTTACGAATAGTTATATTAAATTTCAATATTTGTAGCTGTACATCAAATTTTTATTATTAACACGCTTTTATTAGCTTCACTTGTATGTTTGTATGTATGTAACTCACACCCGTTTTTCTCCCAC
>NW_024045131.1:1569671-1597990 GCF_012273895.1 Zerene cesonia | reverse complement strand
AATTATTTTATAGTTTTTAGTTTGATGTGCTTGAAAAGCGTGTTTTTTAGTTTTTTTAAACTATATTTTATTTTTATTTCAAATGCTGGTAAAGCTGTGCCTACCTGTAATTTAGATACATAAGTACTAATGTGTTGATGTATAGTTTAATGTTTTAATAGTTTTAACAAGAAATTATGTATCTAGTTGGTAAGCCTTTATTTAAATAAATAAATAAATAAATAAATAAATAGCGATTTTAAAAACCACCACCAATTCGTAAAGTCGCTTCTACCGTATGTTTGTCTTCCGTGCGCGTCGCAACGGAGCGATTTAATGATACGATCTTTGTATCTAGACATAGTTGGGAGGCTAGAGAGTGACATAGACTGCTTTTTAGCGCTGTGAAACATCTCATTCCCATGGGAATTTCCTAGGCAGAGGAAATCTACTTATGAGCATAATCTTTTTTTTCCATGTCATAGCGGGCAACTGAGCTGTTGGTTCGCCTGATGGTAAGCGATCACCACCGCTTGTGAACATTCGCAGAGGCTCAGAGAGACCTCTGAGAAGGCACTGCCCGCTTTTAAGGGATAAGAAAAGGATTGATGACTGGATAGAAAGAAAGGACTGGGAAGGACGAGGAGAAGGAAATAGGCCACCTTTAAATTTTCTATAGTATTTCGATCAGTATGCTCTGTATATGATACAATATAACTAACTAATTGATATGAATACCATTCGGATCGCGTGTTTGGCCACCGGCTGCGGAGGCTTCGCCTTACGACTGATATCAGGTTTAACCCAGACCGCATTCCCTGCAATCAAGTTACATTGAAACCTTTGAGGCTTATAAAAAATGTAATAACAATACTTTATCAATTCTATTAGAATTAATTAAAATGTCGAAAAGTGATAAAAAATAGCGTAAAGGAGTATTTAAAAACAAAGAAACGATCGGTCAAGTGCGAGTCGGACTGGCGACACTAAAGGTTCCGTATATTTGTCACCCATCCAATTAATGACCGCGCTGAACATTGCTTAACCACGAAATTTTATTATTTCTTGCTATGCCGGTAATATACATCATGGACTGAAGGAATATTGTGGTAGTTATCTTCAGAATTCCTTGCATTTAAGAGTCGGACATAGATAGTGAAATGGTTTGTTTAAATGACATATAATTGAATTCACACACCCCCACATACAAGGAAAGCGGTTATAAAACATATTAAAATCACAAAAACCGGTAACGCTCACGGACACACGCCCCCACATATATACATCACACAATGTACATAATAAGATGATGCCATTTCACTTTCTAATCAGTCCGTGTTAACTTCAAGCTATTCATTTACCCAGTATTGGACTAGAAGCAATTAGAGGCCCCGATTTAGAAATTAACGGATGATTCATATATACAGGCGGATTAAAGTCTTATATCATTCAAAATACGAACGCTTTTCAGCAAGATAACACGTAGCCGTGGGTATTAAGACGTTAAGTACATCATGGTGGCGATTCGAGGATATCAGAATATCAGGCGCATCGACTGCTGCCTTTTACCTTTAGCGTAAAACAGGCCGTTTGCCTCCTAAATCCAGACACAATACACATACCACAAAAGCGCTCCGTTGCAATGTCGAACAGACACACACACTTTCACATTTATAGTATACTAGCTTTTAACCGCGGCTCCGCACGTGTTAATTCGGAGTAGTTTAATAGATGATATTTTGCATATAAACCTTCCTCTCGAATCACTTTATCTATTAAAAGAAACCCCATCAAAATGAGTTATTAAAGATTTAAGCATACATAGGGGACATAGGGACAGAGAGAGCGACTTTGTTTTATACTATGTAATGAGTAGTGACAATGTGTTCGCCCCGGCTTCGTCCGTGGTATATGTACCTAAGCCTAACTAAGACGCATACCGGTGGTTTTTGCGTAAAAAAATTCAACAATTTTCCTTTTTATTTAAAAATAATACTGGCGTAGAACTTAAAAAACTTTCTCATGATTATCCTAATTAGCATTATACAACCCCATACTATTGCGCCAACAAACGCATTTCTTTCATTAATATTAAGAGCCCCAAGAGCTTACAGGGCCCAAGCCGCAAACATACGAGAGTACACGCCTGCCCTGTTTAAAGTTTAGCTAATAAAAATGCGTAATCACCACATCTGTAATGAGGTCGGAGCTATATGGATCCCCCATATAACTTATGATTGTAGGATATAGCTCCATTACTCTACTCGCGGGATACACGACGTTGCTACTGTCTTATATAACACTAGCTGCGCCCCGCGGTATCACCCGCGTAAGTCCGTATCCCGTAGGAATATCGGGATAAAAAGTTGCCTAATTGTTATTCCAGTTGTTCAGCTGTCTACGTACCAAATTCCATTGTAATCGGTTCAACAGTTTTTGCGTGAAAGAGCAACAAATACACACATCATTACAAACTTTCGCATTTATAATATTAGTAGGATTAGTATGACTAGACGCCCGTCCCGGCTCCGCTCGGATATCATGATTCCCGTTTTATGCCAACGGAGCATTTAATCGGGATAAAAAGTATCCTATCACCCAGTACCGACGATCACTTAGTGAACTACAATGGGGCATTCGTAACGAATTTTGCTATTGTTAAAAATCACTTCACATGGCCTCGCTATGATAGAAATATGCATTTTCTCTCATTACTAATTTCTAAAAGATTAACTACTATCTGCGCCCCGCAGTTTCACCCGCGTAAGTCTGTATCCCGTAGGAATATCGGGATAAAAAGTTGCCTATGTTCTATTCCAGTTGTCCAGCTATCTACGTACGTACCATATTTCATTGCTATCGATTCAGTAGTTTTTGCGTGACAGAACAACAAATATATATACACATACACATACACATACATCCATCCTGACAAACTTTCGCATTTATAATATTAGTAGGAAATAACATAATTTTAAAACCTGCCACATACAATTTACAAGTTCATGTAGCCCGGCTTCGTACGATATTCAATAGAGTAAAATACGGTACCTATTAAATGGAGAAAAAATACATTGTGACCTAACCGCTAGGGGTCAGACATCGAACCTCGAGATAACGGTATGCGTTGTATTGCTACTTATGGTCAAACTAGCTTTTACCTGCGGCGTCGCACGTATTAAATCTAAACGAATATTATAAAACTGAAAAGTTTTTTTTTGAACGCACTAATCTCAGGAACTACTTGTCCGATTTGAAAAATTCTTTCAGTGTTAGATAGCCCATTTATTGAGGAAGGCTATAGAAGGATATATGTACCACGGGCGAAGCAGGGGCGGACCGCTAGTCCCGAATATATCTTCTTTTGCTTTTTTTACCTGGCCACTTTACGTATAGTACAAGCGTACGCGCTTCATAAGTGACTAAAAAAATAAACAATTCACCTTCCCGCCAAGTTCATTGTCATTTCCGTTAACTGTCAATTAGCGGCGGCCATGTTTAATGGTTGACGTTGAATCAGTGACGTATGTGATTTGTGGCGTATTGTGTGTAAGAAGTAGATACTTCTTAATTATAAAAAAGACTTGAAAGATTATAAATGCGAAAGTTTTTTGAGGATGTGTGTGTGTTTGTTATTATTTCACGGAATAACTACTGAACCGATTGCAATGAAATTTGGTACGTAGATAGCTGGACAACTGGAATAACATATAGGCAACTTTTTTGCCGATATTTCTACGGGATACAGACTTACGCGGGTGAAACCGCGGGGCCCAGCTAGTGGATGAATACATGAACAAGCATCGTGTCTTACCCGACCCACTTCAAAAAAGGAGGACGATGCATTTTTTTGTGTTCGTTACCTCATAACCTTTTACCGAACCGATTTCTATGAATCTCGTTTTATTTCAAAGCTGACGCTTGCCATGTGATCCCATAAAATTTTAGTCCAGTTCCAGTTGACAGTTTTTTTTGTTAAAAATAATAATGGCATTCGAATTTGACCTTTACAGCACATACGTATACAAATCATAATACTGTCATTTCGCACGACAACGAAAGCGACACTTTATTTTGAGATCGCACCGAGGCCGGCATTACGATTCTTATTTTCACTGCCGCAGAAATGCCAGGGCTGCCAACTTGTAGAAATCTTACAAGGCCAACCACCGCCTCGAACGCACTACCTCTTTTTAATATTACCTACATTAAAGTACGAAGATATAGTATAACTAGCGCTCCGGCCCGGCTTCACCCGTGGTGCATTTTTCGTCTCCATAAGAACGTTCAATGTTCCTAGACAAAAACGTTTAAAAAATAGCGGCATTGGTCGAGCCGTTCACGAGTTCTACGCTTAGCAACACATTTGTGAATTTATTTTTATTTAAATCGAAAGATCTAAAGCAATACACGTGGTGATACGGTCAATATGTATCACCAATGGGTGAAGTAAGATAAGAAGCTGTAACGATACAAGCATTTCCAAGAATTAAGCAGATTAATTTATAAATACTATATGTGAAATATCATATATGTATGCTATATGTGGGTACCTACATAATTGAAGAAATTTAAAAAGGAAAGTTTGATAAAAGCGAACACTGAGTTGTGACAACCCTACATTAAAAGTCTAAACACGTCTTCGTATGTCACACAGCAAATTAATGGCGGAACGGGAATGTATATTTTTTGATATACGAAATATTTGATAAATTCGCAGCTTATTACCAGCGTGACAGTGATTTAGGCGCGAAGAAAAGATTGGACGACAGTGTACTTTCACACATAAAATAGTAAGGACGCAGTTCAATGTATATTCATTTTATATTTAACTAGCTGCGCCCCGCGGTTTCACACCCGCGTAAGTCCGTATCCCGTAGGAATGTCGGGATAAAAAGTTGCCCATACGTTATTCCAATTGTCCAGTTGTCTACGTACCAAATTTAATTGCAATCGCTTCAGTAGTTTTGTAGTAGTTTTTGCGTGAAAAAACAACAAACACACACACATCCTAACAAACTTTCGCAATTATAATATTAGTAGGATATGTCATCACAAAAAACGTGCTTTTAAACACGTTTTTATTAGTTTCGCCTGTACGTTTGTATGTAAACTCAATTTAGACTGGATTTTTAACCACTTTAAACAGGCAGATTTCATTCAAACTCTGCACACTTATCGATGACAAGCTGGAACATATCCTTTTCCTTACCCTTCCCAGACCTTTCGATTATTTCTCTCGTCAATCCTATCTTAATCCCCTTCCCAATTTAGCAAGAAAGAAAGAAAGAAAGAAAGAAAGAAAGAAAGAAAGAAACATTTAAAGTCGCCAAACCATTTGTAGAGGCCTAAGGTCTACAATCGAGCTTACGCCTCTCCAAAGTTTCACGGGCGGTGGTGGCGCTTACCATCAGGCGACCCACCAGCTCCATTGCCAACGATGCTCTCCACTGACAGAACAATAATTTCACGACTTTATCTTGTTATCCTGATACGGATCGTCAGGATTAAACAATCTCCTAACGTATACTCTGCAAAAGAGTAAGTGACATAACATAGTGTACACATACACAAAAGTAAAGCATTTTATACTTATAGTAGGTTTCTTTTTTTATCGTGTGATAGGGAAGCGCTTGACTACCATCTCGCCTGCTGGTAAGCGTAGATGTAGTCTAAGATGGAGCGCGCTTGCCTAGAAGATACCTGTTCACTCGACTTTTAAACCCGACCCCCAGATTATACCCGTCAGGGAACACAGATTCAGGAAGCACGTTCCAGTCCCTTGCGGTACGAATAAAAAAATCTAGAGTCGAACCGCTTAGTCCGGGTATATGGAACATCCACCATAAAGCGGTGCCTATAGGTACCTACATTAAAATCATCCATAAAAAGTGAAGTCCCGTGTCCCCTACTGGGGTATGGGGCAGATGATATGCATCTGTTTCACTGATCGATTTTCTTTACGGACAAGTAGGTGATCAGCCTTCTGTGTCCTGCCAGACCGAGACATTTTTTTTTTGTGCGTCCCCACCGGGATTCGAACCCCAGACCCCTCGGTCTTACGCTCACGCGTTAACCACTGTACCAAGGAGGCGGTCTAAAATCATCCGTAGCCCATTAATAACATTCTGATAACACGCGGTTATAATAAATTTACGTCGGGAAGCTAAAAACGTTACAAACACAGCATGTGGTCAGCGCTGAGAACGAATTTGGCTGCATAACGAAATACATACTTTGAAAATACAGGAGACGTATGTATTTTTTTAACCGACTCAAAAAAAAGAGCAGGTTATCGAGTCGAATGTATTTTTTTTTTGTGTTAGTTACGTCTATAATTTTATACTGGGTGGACCGATTTGTACGAATCTTTTTTATTTATTTATTTAATAATTTATTAAACACACAGAATATAGAGAAATACAGAGAGACCGTACAATAAAAGAAAAACATGTAAAAATACATGTCCAAACGGCGGTCTTATCGCTAGGTAGCGATCTCTTCCTATGCATATGCAATGCGTAGGATGAGATATTTAAGTGAATTTGATGAGCAAAAGAAAGATGTTACGAGAAAAGTACTGGGAAAATTTTATTTTAAATTATAAGACGATACTTATGTATACAGTCATATATATGTATAAAAAAATAACTTTTTTCATTGTTAGTCTGGTGCATGCAATGTGGTCACATTTTAATATGGTCTAGTTCAGGCAATTTAAAGGTTAATTTAGTTTTTTAACAGAAATGACATTAGATTTTAAAAGCTACGTCGAGTTTCAAAACCAACCAAACGAAGTTTAATGAATGATAAGTATTGATGACTTCAATTATATAGGTAATCCTTATATAACTGAGAACAGTTATACAAAACAACTAAGTTGGCATATGAATCATAAAAAACTTTGTATTATACTGTGCACTAAATAAAAAACATAGAAAATTCTATAAACATACAAATGTAATAATAAAAAATACGAAAAATAAAAAAAAAGTTATCGCCCAACGTGGGGCTCGAACCCACGACCCTGAGATTAAGAGTCTCATGCTCTACCGACTGAGCTAGCCGGGCTATGTCTTACCCTACGAAAATATTAAAAACATATTGTCATGTCCGTGTTAAAAGATTTTTTTTTTTAATTTGTATCTGGCAGAGCAATATATTGAATTGATCTTATATCTGGCAATTGACTACTAATATTTTTATATTTTTTTATTGTGTTATAGTATGTTTATGTTTTCTATACAGTCTTGAGTTTTTATTATATGTTTTGTCTTCATTACCTTAATGGAAGCTTTGGGCCTTTAGCAGGTAAACTTTAATTATTAAAAAAAATCTTAACATTTTCAAACATGATGACTTAATTTAACGAGATTAAACTCTAAACGCATTAATAAATCTAAAATATAATTTTCTAATTTAAGAGAGTACACTGTACATTGTTATGTGATATATAAGTAATGTTTTGACAATACAATAAAGATTTTTATTTATTCTTTTTCTTGTATTTTATGTTTTTATATTTGAGGAGGAGATCTATATTCTGTTTTTAATAATAAATAATTTCCAGTCCATTTTAAAACTAGTTTCCAACACTCGACGATAATTTCATTATTATTTTTTTTTTAATTAACATCCGCAATTAATCTCAAACGTCAGTTCCATTAAAACGGACAATACAAAATTGGAAATTTGAATTAAGAACAATCCACCGCAACGCATCGGCAGGCACGAGACATAGTTTAAAAAAATATACACTATAAAACCCCGGAAGTGCGCGGCAGACTATTATTGTCTCACCTACCGCCCCCTGGACGGGGGTAGGGCTGCCATGCGTATAGTTCTAACCGAATTCAGCAAAATTATTGCATCGGATTTTCTTCTTTACGGTAAATATATTAAGCATATTTTATCGGAAAGAAAATCTTACCGTCTTATTAATATTATAAACGCGAAAGTTTGTAAGTTTGCTGTATTGTATAAATTCATACGTTTTTGTGCTGAACCGAATATTACCATAAAGAAAAAATTAAAACTCTTTGCAGTAAATATAAAAGCACGGGCGGCAAGCTAGTCTGTTACATAGTATGTCACTGTTTTATTAAATTTAGCAGACATATTAATTACTAGCGGTCCGCCCCGGCTTCGCCCGTGGTACATATATAGCCATTAACCTTCTTCAATATATGGCCTATCTAACACTGAAATAATTTTTCAAATCGAAACTAATTAAGTTACAAATTACAGATGTTATTGAATATATAAAATCATTTATACTTACTCTTAGAACTTAACAGATCGCAACCCTGACAGGGTAGCTAGGGGTGGGATGACGTCATGCGTCTAGGCGACCGTCGCGACAGAGTGGCGTCTGGTACAGACGAGTAGACAAGTCGATTTAGAAAAAAAAACACTAGTCATGAGATAAATACCAATATTTATTACATTTCGCGTATTAGAACATTGGAATAATTTATTTATTTTTGGTATGGAGATGTGCTATCAATTATATATACAATTTTTCTATTTTCTCATTAGATATGTTAATATTACATCTTTATTCCATTATTTTACATGGACATGAAAGAAAAAATTTATCGATTAGGGTGATGTTTGTACAATTGGATAGATTGTTATCTAGACAGCGCTGTTGCGTTGTATTGCTGATTTTGATTATAAATAAAACTTTATTATATTACGAATATGAGAAGTTGCCAGACTTCTCTTATATTCGATTCACATATAATTCTTACATGACTCAATAAAATAAAATAATCCAAAAGTTCACAGCCACTGCAACATTTTAATGAGTTTATTGTCATTTCCCCTGTTCATGTTAATTTATGTTAGTACACGAAAAAAACTTAGTCCTCTTAGTCCATTTATTGTTCTCATAGAATTAATTCTTCACGCGATTATACCGGGAAGTCCACGCGTGGCTGTGAATAACGTCGCACTCACCCCATTTCACGGAAACTATCGTAACCTGTGATATATAAGGGCAAAAACACATTTATTTGAAAAATCCATCGAGTCGGGTGTTAAAAGACAAATAATGCAGGGAAATTAATCATCCCACATCTGATTCCACACAAACCATTCGTGATTTTATATTCGAAGAATGATTCGCGGTATGATTGCGATAAATTTGTTTGATTTGTGCTGAATTTGAGTTAAAGCAGCCTATTAACTTCTCATCCTACTATCCTACTTAATATTATAAATACGAATGTTTGTAAGGATGTGTGTGTTTGATGCTCTTTCACGCAAAAACTACTGGACCGATTGCAATGATATTACAATGATAATGACAATGCAATTTAAATTGTGGGAGTCGAGCTCGCTTCGGCACGAATTGGGCCAGCTCGCACCGGGGAAGTACCACACCCCCACAGAAGACCCGCGTGAAATAGCATTCTGGTGTGTTTTTGTTCGGTGAGTGGGGGAGCCGAAGGCCCATATCCTTTTCCTTACCCTTCCCAGTCCTTTCCTTTACTCCTATTGCCAATCCTTTCTTAATCCCTTCCCAAAAAGTCGGTAATCCATTTGTAGAGGCGTAAGGTCTGCAATGGACCTTACGCCTCTCCAAATGTTCATGGGCGGTGGTAGCGCTTACCATCAGGCGTTCCGACAGCTCCATTGCCGACTGTAACATAAAAAAAAGGAGACCGACATGACCCAGGATCGTAGCTCGATGGCTCGGGGCCTCCACATAGAAGAACGCAGCTATCTGCATTCTATCTGCGGAGGCCCGTTTTCTTCCTGACCCTTCCCTGTCCTTCTTTCCAATGTCATCAATCATTTCCTTATCCCTTACCCCTTAAAAGCGGGTAGCGTAATGTGCATGGGCGGTGGTGATCAGTTACCATCAGGCGAACCACAAGCTCAGTTGTCCGCTTTGACATAAAAGAAAGAATCAGAAGAAAAGCCGGCGATAATCATATATGTATCTTATATATAAAATTCTCGTGTCACAATGTTAGTCTCTATACTCCTCCGAAACGGCTTGACCGATTCCTCTGAAATTTGGTAAGCATATTGGGTAGGTCTGAGAATCGGCTAACATCTATTTTTCACACCCCTAAATGATAAGAGTAAGGCAGAACAGCGTTTGCCGGGTGCAGCTAGTATATATATATATCGAGGGTCATGTCGTAAATACGAATCCCCGTTTCGCAATGCGTCATTCCTTCCATGTGGGTCAAGGTGACCACACCCCGGGAATAGCAGCGCATTCGCACCGGGACAAATGTGTGATACAAAAGTATATACATATTACTGTGAAGGGCATATTTGGATATCGTTAGAAATATTTGAAATGCGATAGAATTTGTTTGCTCGTCTTTCACGTCGCAACGGAGCGATTTTTTGGAGAGATTTTTTTGTTTTACTACTTTCGTCCGGAATGAAGCATCTCGTAACTTCATATTATTTGTATGAGTTTATATGGGTGATACTGTACTACTACTACTACTATCCCAATCAAATGCCTCCTTAGGATAAAACAGGAATCACGATATCCGGGCGGAGCCGGGACGAGCATCTTGTTAATAATAATTGTCTAGTATTATAACACTCCACAATGCTACAATATTATAACAGTTGCTCCCATTTCGCACTGCGTCACTCGTTTATAGGTCAAGGCGACAATACCAGAGAGTCATTACTAGTTCATTGCAATCATATGATTGTGCTTCTGATATAAAATGGAACATTATTTATTAAGTACCTACTATTTAGACGCGCCTCGTTGTTTCTCACTTCCTGTTAAGGGATACAAAGTCCCGAAACCCCTAGCGTGGTATGGAGCAGATGATATACAAATGTTTCACTGATCGATTTTCTTTATGGACAAGTTGGTGACTTCTGTGTCCTGCCCGACCGAGACATTTTCTTATGAGCCCACACCGGGAATCGAACCCAGGTCCCCTCGGTTCTACGCTCACGGGTTATCCACTAGTGATGAGGTCGCCCTCTGTGATGGTCTAGTTTTAAGTATTTTTATTTTTAAGGTCTGTTTTTATAGCAGCACAATAAAATATAATAAATAAATAAAATAAGCCAAAAGTATAAATATTGCAGTGACCTATAAAGCACCCTTTGCCCAAATAAGGGCTAAGCCGATAGGGTGTGGCCCTGATTCATAGCCTGACCTTTAACCAAGCCCAAATGTTAAGATTGTGCGGCCAGCGTAGTATAGAGGTATGTGTTTTAATTAACACACTTTTATTAGCTTCACCTGTATCTTTATAGGTTCGTATGTATCCGACTGCTTTAGACTCGATTTTGACCCACTTTAAACGGACAGATTCATAATTTACTCTTCCTACATTTATGAAGAAAGAGTAAATTCAAAGTAAATTCTCTTTCCACATTATTTATCAATCGATAAAATCGTCCGTGGTTACAGGAGACGTTTGCCGCTACCGCCTTAACGGATGGACAGTTTTTAATATTTTTTTATTTAAGTACGTAGTTACAGTACTTTCAAATAAGATTGCTCAATTATAAATCTGCATTTACGTTTTATAAATACTAACATATCTATTGCATACATAAAAAACACACGAAAAACGTTTTTATCTAAAAAATCTAAAACTCTAAAACGCAGTAAGTACAATCAACATGCAACAACATAAAGTATATTATACCACACCCTTCAACTTGGTCAAAAATGAACAGCTCAAAATTTACAATTCAATGTGAGGCCTCTTAAGTTTCACTGCTGACGCGCCGACTTTCCACTTTCCACTAGTTTAAATATGCGTAGAACGCTTTATTATTAATATGGATAATATATTTTAATAACACAGCACCGAAACCGGTTCTAAACCGGTTATGATTATTCAATGTTATCGATGCGACAGTGTGTAATGGGATTTCTTTATTCGATGGAGCTGTTTCACCTAATAATTGTGTCGTCAATGTTAAGGTATATCATGTCATATCTTATATCTTTAAACAAATTAAAACAAATTAATTGAAATTTAGTATATAGGGGGTTTCGGGGGCGATAAATCGATCTAGCTAGGAATCTTTTTTAGAAAATGTCATATTCGTGCTTTATTCGTGTTTTATCGACTTAAACTTACTTTTTTAACAAATAGGCAGCGTTTGAGTAGTCCTAATTTATTATGACTCTTCCTGACATCTATTGGCGAATAATAATACTATTTTTTGGCGAATGAAAAAAAATACCAGTCATCATCCAGGTACTATATACCTATATGTTGTAGTAATCTTAGTCAGCTGTTTCATTAAGTGCCTCGATTCTTTATCCTATCGGCCTATTTTTTAAGACTACCTACATAACTATTACCAAAACTAAATCCAAACACTATTTCTTACGTCATAAGGGTATGTAATACGTATATATATGCATTACGCTGTTGTATGGTTATGTTTTAAAATCCCACTACTTTAGTTCTGATGCAAAGAGAAACCGATGTCCAAACTATTTATCGGTAAGTACAACCTTTGTAGAAGAGAATAATTATAAAGGATATTAAATTTAAAGCGAAATTATTTCTAACAAAGAATGTATAGTTTATGTACTAACTATTTAGTAATTAGGCGTACAGTTAGGTGCCCTTTTTGTGGGGAAATCATGCATAGATATCCACGTCCCCCGGGGAAGAGGTCATGGGTTAAGTCGGATTCCCAGCGACCAAAACCCGACTGTGTTCCGTCGAGCTGCATAAGTGAATGGGCCACGGTGCGCTGGGACACCACTTTCCCGTCTCCCGACTTCTCTCGTCATCTATACATAATTCTAAATTACCGGAGGCCCATATCCTTTTCCTTACCCTTCCGAGTCTTTTCCTTTATTCCTCTCGCCAATCCTTTCTTAACCCCTTCCCAATTTAAAGTTAGCTATCCATTTGTAGAGGCCATAAGGTCTGCAATGGACCTTATGCCTCTCCAAATGTTCATGGGCGGTGGTAGCGCTTACATACTTACGACCAGAGATCCCACCAGCTCCATTGCCGTCTGTGACATTAAAAAAAAACAATATTTCACACACCTAACAAACGAACAAACACACGATTAACGTTTCGTTCTAATTATTAGAACTAACTGTATAGCACTCGATACGCTCGTCTTTACAATGCCTAACTGGCTCTTCTTAACACACGATAATAAATCCTTTCACTATGATGATAAAGGTGAAATTTCTTTTGTGTTTTACGCTAAGTCATCACAGCGTAAAATGCATGAATAAACGACGATGATGCTTTGACCCGTATGTTTGTTATGTTAAAGATTTATATACAAATGTATATAAAATATACAAAAATCAAGGAGAACTCTCCTTGATTTTTGTGATTAAATTAATACTTCTTTTAAAGCGAACATAGTATTTACTTGTGTTTGATTTTACGCGAGTATTATACATTTAGAAATTACATACTTTTTCACGGATTTTAAACGCGACATATTTATTATATTAATAACCCGATGTTTCGAACACTTTACAGCGAGCGTGGTCACGGGGAGACTGGCATTCGTAATAATTTATAAAATCTAATCTGTACTCATATGATAAAGCTGAAGAGATTGTTTGTTTGTTTGATCGCACTAATATCAAAAACTGGTCAGATTTGAAAATTTCTTTCAGTGTTAGATAGTCCATTTATTGATAGACCACGGGATATTACCACGGGCGAAGCTGTGGCGGATCGCTAGTTGACTATATAGTTATGATGAAAACTACATTAACACATGCGCGCGGCAACCCCGAAATCGTGTCCCGACGCATAATGTAATCTCTCACAGTTCAAATAGTATGTACCATTCAATCAAAGCAATAACATATCACTTATTATCCTATATATACGTATAGTAATATAAGATACCTATAAACATTAAAACATACGCGCGGCAGCCCCTAAATAATGTCCCGAGCTGCTAAAAACACAGCGTATGTAGCTCGGGCTGGTTCCTCCCGCGTCTCGCTTTTATATTCCCCGGAAGATCGATCCATCTAATATTTAAACGCCTTTGTTGCACGATTGTATGGATTATAATACTGTTTGTTAATGTGGATTAATTTATCGTTTTTTAATTTGGGAGTCGAGCACACTTCGGCACGAATTGGGCCAGTTCGTACGGGGAGATACTGAGGTACCGAACCCCCACAGGAAACCGGCGTGAATTGGTAACATGCTAGTGTGTTTCATATGGTGAGGTTCATGGGCGGTGGTGATCCCTTACCATCATGCGAACCACAGCTCCAGCTGCCTGCTGTGACATAAAAACCACCTAGCGGTTAAATCCTCCATTAATTTGCTACATCTTCAAACGCATATACGTTTGAAATTTGGTCAAGTTTAGTCACTAGTCCTTATACAAACATAAGAAGCTTCAAAATCCGCTAAACCCTATGTTAAAACAATTGGGAGCAATTAGCTTGAGTACTTGTAATTAAACATAACTGGGGCGCGTACGTAACCGTCTGACCGCGCTTTGCAATGCTAAGACCAAACAGTGCTAACGACAAATTTCGTCGCGTGTTGACTGAGCAGCTGTCGCCCGTCGGTTATGTATGACTATTGAATACTTAATGACAACTAGGTCTGTCTAATTTTCCTTTAAAAGCCGCGGCGAAAAGGCTAGTAAACAATAATTTATTTTAGTTTTAAATTTAGGCTATGTCTCCATTATATGATTAGGTACATTATTATTCCAAAACATTTCTATACAAACATTATAACAGAGAAGAAGAGTCTGTATGTTTGGTTGAATGTGCTAATCTCAGGAAGTGCTGGTTCGATTTGAAAAATTCTTTCAGTGTTAGTAGATAGCCTATTTATTGAGGAAGGTTATAGGCTATACATCATCACGAAAAGATCGATAGAGCACAAATGAAGAATGTTTAAAAATTGGGGACATTTTTGCCTATTGAGAGCTTTGGCTGCATGCGCTGCCAGATAGCGTAAGCCGAAAGTAACTATTTTACGCGGATGAAGTCGCGTACGGAAGCTAGTCAAGAAAATCTAAACTGAATGAAGTCATTACATGCATTTACACCTTCCAAAGATGGAAGTGGGTTATAATTAATTTAACATTAACCTAAATTTGTGTGAACCACAAAGCTGGCAACCCATAGTACAATACATATGCTGTATAGAGTACAATGACATCACAAAAAATTGTGTTGCATGATGTTATAACACAATGCAAAAGATAAGCGAAGTTTGTTGAACTACCTGTGATTTTTTCTAGCATTCTCAAACACATATTGGTTGTTATATGCATTTTAGATTCAATCCTACTATTAATAATATTATAAATGCGAAAGTTTGTAAGGATGTGTGTGTTTGTTGCTCGTTCATGCAAAGACTACTGAACAGATTGTAATGAAATTAGGTACGTACACAGCTGGACAACTAGAATAACATATAGGTAACTTTTTAACCCGATATTCCTATGGGATACGGACTTACACGGGTGAAACCGCTGCCTCTTCATAACTAGATGGTATATATCAAAGTCCCTTCATGTGTCTGTATACTGTATGTATACTTAGGTCTTCAAAACTACACAACGGATTGTGTTGGGTATTTTTTAAACAATAAAATAATTTAAGAGGAATGTTTATATATTTATTGACATCTATTAAAGTAAATGCATGTGAAGCCGTGGGCAAAAACTAGTTTTATATATATTTGAAGTGTAAATAAATAAACAATTAGCTTTGATTAATATGGAACTGGTTTTTTAGTTAATAATGGCAAGCAAAATCTTCTTCTATACCATAATCTATGAATTTTTATTTGACATTATATAATATACTTAATTTATAACATTGATTTGCCTACAAATTATTATTTATTAATAGCCTAAGAGTTTTCTCCAAATAATTCCTGCTCCCATGGGATGTCAAGAATGAAAACTATGCATTTTCTCAGGGCTCAAACTATGTCTGTACTAAATTTCATCACAATTGGTTCAGTGGTTTAGTTGTACAGACAGAGTTACTTTCATATTCATAATATAGGTAGAGAATTTGACATCTGTTACTTGTATGTATGAAAATAAATAAATATAATATTTATGTTTTGTTTAAATATATTTTTTTGATAATAAATGATTTATATGACGTATTTTTTGTGACTGAAAATTTTTTTTTTTATTTAATAAACTATTTGACACATCTTGTTTATAAATTAAATGCTAACAATTCGTTTATTTAACTATGTTAACTACCCTTTTTAGTAACATTATAGATTTATTATTTTGTACACTTAAGTATTTTTTTGCATTCAGATGTAGATTTAAACATAAAAGTACCCTTAAACATGAAATAAAAAATATTAGCTGGCTTACCTTTAAAGTAGATGAAGGCTTCTATGCCAAAAATCCATGAAATAACACTAACACCATTTCACTGCCACAAACTTATATATTTAAAGAACACTGCACACACTTTTTTCACAACAACAAAATTTATCTATAAGCATACAGGATTCCCAACACGATGTTTTTAAAACTTACAATATGTCAATCAATAACATTTTAGCAGTAGGAGTAAAATTCGGTACCGGTTAAAATTTTTTTCACTATATATTCGTTACAATAATTATTATGGTGTTTTAATGAGAATATTTTCTGAACGTAAATAGAAGTCGACCCTCCCTGGCATAAACTACGATCTGAGAAGTCAACAACCGTTTGACAGATAGAGCAAGTTTTACCAGTGTTGCCAGGTTTAAATTTTAATTTCAAGCATTTTAAGTTTTTGAGATTGTTCTTTAATAACTTGTGTAAAAAGTATTTATCAAACTTATTTATCAAGCATCTACATCACAAGAACTATTGAAAAATTCAATCAAAAGTTATAATGAAATCGATCCACACACTTAAAATCTGACTAAATTTTTATTTTAATATACAAACAATTTTAATAGGTATATTCATGCATTCGTATAACATCCGAGTTTTATTTTATCTATTATTATACTGAATGGAAAATGTTGAATTTTATAGATCAGAAATAAAATTGATTAGATAATATTGTATTGTATTAATTGTCTTTACACAGAATCGTCATAGAAAATAGATATTATATTAAAAGAGAACTCAAAACATGTATTTATTATGAACTTCTTTTACTTATTAACTCATCAACTTAATATCATCATTACATAGCATTATGTGGTGTGTTGGGTTTGTTCCTTGAAATAATGGAAAGTCTAAGATCTGGTATCACAGATTACTACTGTGTTTCCAATCGCAATAATTCTAAAACCTTATAATTTATTAATGCCCAGATATTAATTTAGGATGGAAAATAGAAAGATGTTCAAAACAAAGTAGTAACATACAAGGTAATATTTTATAGACCACATTAAATTGCAGTCTAACAGATTTTTGTGTATAATATTGCCAGTAATAAAAATACTTGAGGTTTAACTAACAATATTAAAAGGTACTCTGTGATGATTATTGACCAAAGAGGCTATAATAATTTTTGAAAAGAAAGAAAACTGCATTCAACGTCTGGAGGGTAGACAAAACCTGTAGTTCAAAGATGTCCGACAATTTACTTACCACATCCGAGAATCGAAACGACTAAAATCTGTTAAAATTACACTCTGTAGGTACTTCAGGAATTACAAAGATGAAAAACTTGCCATCTCATATGAAATTAAGCCCATTAAATCTGGACTTTTAAATTCAATAGATCAAGTTGAGCATTATTTTTTAAAGTTCCACATGTTTACTAATGTTAGCAATTAATATTAAATTATCATTGACGTCATTTGTCCATTAAAATGACGAAAAACTGTTAGATAAGACATGGATAAGACAATTGCATTTTAGGTAATGTATATAATATATACATATAACGTTTGTTTTTTACAATTTTCTCTAAATCATTGAAATAATTAAGTTTAGGTAACTATTAACTGAGTAACCAAACTTTTTTATATATATTTACACAGATTATCCCTATTGAATCTAACGCTATTGTCGCCTTTTCTCCTTCAAACTATCTCCGTACAAATTTCATTCAAATTGTTTCTGAGATAAGCGCGTTCAAGCAAACAAACAAACTCTTCAAATTTATACGCAAGTATATAAGTATGTGTGATAATAAAAACACTAAACAACCGTGACCATGCTTTATATACCATACTTTATATAAACAATTGCTTGTAAAATATGATTCTATAATATATATAAACCAACATTTTCTCTCTATTCAACATTGTATTCAGTTCAAAGAAATGATTAATTCAGTATCAGATACAGAGGAAATAAAACTAGATTAATTGCCTATTAAATTTCTACGCAATTAAAGCTTGTCATGCGCGAAGATATATAATGATTAAAATGTTGCCATGATTAAAAACTTATACATCAATATTTCAATTAAATATTTTCACTAAAATGGCTTAAAAAGCGAAAGTGTCAGAACATTAATAAAATATTCTTTACTTAATAGATATATTATTTTTCGCAAATATTTATTGCGATATTAATATTTGTAGTTTATTCATTTAAAAATTTATTGTGTTTGTTGAAACTTATACAAAATAATTCAAGAATGTACCTTGATCAATTTATAAATATTTGAGTTTATAACGTGAAGTCTAAAGAAACTAACTCGGATTCTTTAAAGTTTATCTTTGCAATTAAAACTCCAATATGAAAGGATTATTGAAATAGCTTGAAGGAAAAAATAAATTTCTTGACATCATTCTCATAAACGCCTAGTGTGTAAACGCCCTAACGCCCTAAGTTTTACTTTCTCGTAAGAAAATTCTCAGTTTAGTTTTCTAAACATTTTAAACATATGTGCGTCACTAAAGAACACGTCGATCGTGTTCAAATTCAACAAATTACGTAATTTAATATATTCGATAAATTAACATAAATCAAGCATGATGAAACTGAGTGCAATCTAATCAGTAAGTAATATACTTTGTATCAGACAACAACACTGTGCAAAATAACGAGTGATTAAAGTGATAAAATTACAGAAAAAAATGGCGGGAAAGTTATTAGTGTCAATGTCATTTTTTATTTTCTTAACGGCCAGTGCTTACGATTTGAAGCAAGTTCTTATTTTAAGTAGGCATAATATTAGAGCGCCTCTGTCTTCAAATCTACATAATCTGTCGAATAATACATGGCCAAAGTGGAACACACAACCAGGTTTTTTAACCGCAAAAGGTGCTTTATTGGAAGGTTATATTGGTAATTATATATCAAACTGGCTGGTGAAGAAAGGTTTGTTACCAAACGGATGTCCGGATTCGAATGATGTGTATATTTATGCAAACACTAGACAAAGGACACGTGAAACAGCTAAAGCTTTTGTCAATGGTGCTTTTAAAAACTGTAGTGTTACCGTATATAGCAAGAACTCCACTAAAATGGATCCCGTATTTAACCCTGTATTTCGAAATATGTCGCTGGAGTTAAAATCACAAATTGTTGAAGAGATGAAGCAAAAATTAGACAATTTACGACTAAAAAAGGCTTACTCAAAATTAAATGATTTAGTCCATTTGGAACATTCCCCTATCTGTAAAAAAAGTAATGTATGCAATTTTTTACACGCAAAAGACAGTATTGTCTATGAAATAGGAGAAGAACCGAATATAAATGGTCCTCTTGCATACACAAACTCGATAGTTGACGCTTTTATCATGAGCTACTACGAAGGAATGCCTACGAGCGATGTTGCATGGGGAAAAATTAAATCATCTAAAGATTGGAATTTACTTACGCGTGTCACACAAGAAAATCAAAATGTCAGGTTTAATAGCACAGTTTTGGCCAAGGAAGTAGCGAAACCGTTACTAAAATATATTTATGACATATTTAAGAATGAGAATTCACCAAAATTTACGCTACTCGTTGGTCATGATGCAAATTTAAATTCAGTTATGGCGGCGATAGGTTTTAAGCCCTATGTGTTGCCAGATCAGTATGAAGTCACGCCTCTGGGCGGTAAATTAGTTTTTCAGAAATGGCATGATAGTAAATTAAATAAAGATCTTCTAAAAGTGGATTACATATATCAGACTGTTAAGCAATTGAGAGATGGTGATGTTTTATCTGAATCTAATCCACCCCGCTGGATGAAAATGGAGATTCGCAACTGTCAAAATGATTTTGATGGTTTTTGCCAATGGAGCGATTTTATTGAAATTATGAAATCCATTTCTTATTAATAAATAATTTATATTATTTTCGTTTTAATTTTTGTAAAATGAAATTATGAAAATTGTTATTTATAGAAGACCGTGCATCTATTTATTTATACATGATATTTATTTATTTGTAATTTATATTAAAATTTCAAACAGCCTTTTTTTTAATTTTCCAAAATTAGATTTTAAGAGTCATAAAATAATTACTTTAAGGAGTGCCTATTCATTAAAGTTATCTGTTGAATAAATGAACTAAAAATTATACGTCTTAAGGTCAAATATTATCATGGAAAATATGATTTCTGCTAATAATTTCGTCATAATGTTCTGACTCAGTCAATAACTATTTATTTTAAATTTAATATATTATATTAAATTATTAAGAATAGTATAAGAATGCAGCTATTCAAAGGACTAAGAAAGGTTTTCACTTTATTCTCATACATTAGACGTAGTTGTGGAAAAAAACTTTTTTGTCTATCGCTGTCCGTTACAGTGCTTTTCTAGAAATATGCTATGTTACGTTGCTGCTGAGCGACCTATCATATTCATTGATGCACATAGCACTGGTGGAAATGGATTCCACTAAGATTTTTTTTTATATGGAAGTTTGCATGCAACAGATGTATAATATGGACGGTGGCAAGTTTTATAGGTATGCGTAAAGCGGAGCATATTATGTAGGCCCATATTTATCGCTGAAAGTTGCCACGCCATCGTGGAAGCAAACATTTATTTCATATCTCGCAATATGCGAAGAAGAACATAGGGAAGAAGATGAATTATTATTCTTTTTTTGCGTGGCGTCACATCTTCGGCGGCAAGTTTGGCATAATAAGTAACTGCGATTCACACAAAATTTTTTTAAAATAACAATTCTTTTTTAAAATAGTTAAATTATTATCTAACGGATTTTACAATTTCACTGCGACTATACTTAGATAAGACTGCGACTCAATCGTCTTAACGTCAATGGATCAAAGCTGTTAAAATGTCAAATGTCAATGCCAATTAAATCAGCTGATTGGCGATTGCTGATAATGACAACTTGCGCTTTATTTACTTACCATTTAGCATTATAATCATAAAATCATCAACAGTGTATTATTTCCGTGTTCGCATGCACGAGCGAACAATATTTATATTTAAAAATGACGACACATGATTATGAAGTTATTTTTACTTTTATTTGTAGGTTACTTTCTCTGTATCTCCCTCCACTAGACAAAGAAGAATATTTTAATCATTCGCAAGTTAAAACTGCAGTATGTCATTTAAATAAACACCTAGCGTACGTATAAAATGTACACGCGAAACGTTTTCCTTAACTGCTTTCTGTTTTTCTGTTTCACACTGAGCGTGTTTGTGTTTTTGTTATGTTTCGATTTTAAGCCAGTGAATCATTATAAACTAGAAAAAGTGGTGTTACTGAGCCGTCACAATTTAAGAACGCCTCTGTCGAAAAGCCTAAAAAAGTTAACACCACAAACATGGCCACAATGGAAAGAGAGTCCTGGATATTTGACAGAAAAAGGATTTATATTAGAAGGCTATATGGGAACGTTTTTCTATAATTGGCTGTCTAAAGAGGGTCTTCTCTCTACTAGCTGTCCGGATGAAAACCAATTTTATGTCTATGCAAATAATGTTCAAAGAACAATGGCATCGGCCCAAGCTTTTGTGACAAATGCATTTCCCACTTGCAATGTGAGTGTGCATCACTCAAAAGATAGTTATGATCCTATATTCAGTCCATACATTCACAATGATACAGAAATCTTTAAGAAACTAGCTCTGAATGAAATGAATGCTATATTACAAAATCTGGACTTAAAAAGTGCTTATAAAAGTCTAGAGCATATTTTAAATTATCAATCATCTGATCTTTGTAAACTGGAGAAGAAGTGTAACATGCAAAGTGAAGAAAATATAATAAATATTACTGTAGGAGCGAAGCCATTACTCAAAGGGCCACTGAAACTCGGCAATGAAGCGATAGATGCATTTTTTATGGAGTATTACAGTGGGTTTTCTTTAGACCGTGTTGCGTGGGGTCAGTTATTACACACAAATGAATGGCAGAGAATTCTGCCCATATTACAAAGCTATCACAATGTTATTTTCAATACCAGTATAGTTGCCAAGGATATAAGCTTTCCACTTCTTAAATATATGGCCCATATACTGACAAAAGATGATCCAAAAATAACCCTACTTATGGGTCATGATGCAAATATCAATGTTGTATTGAATACAATGGAATTTAAACCTTTTGTGTTAGATCATGAGTTTGTTAATACTCCAATTGGCGGGAAGATGGTTTTCCAAAAATGGTTTGACACTCATAATAAGGAGTATTTGTTAAAAATTCAATATGTTTATCAAAGTGCTGAACAGCTGAGGAACGCAACGGTTTTAAATGATGAAAATCCGCCACGATTTACTGTGTTAGAATTAAAGAAATGTCCAGTGAATGAAGATGGGTTTTGTTCGTGGGATTTGTTTGTAGATTTTTTAAAAAGTATTGATATTGTATAATTGTAACAACATGGCTAGTTTTGCAACTTCTAGATAAGACATAATCATTATTTTAATTTACACTTCTGGACATAGGCCTCTCTTATAGCACGCCACTGAGCCCGGTCGTTGGCTCTGTCAGCAATTGTGACCAGCAGCTCTATGAATTTCGTCACTCCACCTAGTAGCAAGATAAGACATATAGTGAAGTCCCGTGTCCCCTAGTGGGGTATGGGGCAGATGATGTACATCCGTTTCACTGATCGATTTTCTTTAGGGACAAGTAGGTGATCGGCCTTCTGTGTCCTGCCAGACCGAGACATTTTTTTGTTTGTGCGTCCCCACCGGGAATTGAACCCAGGACCCCTCGGTTCTACGCTCACGCGTTAACCACTGTAGCAAGGAGGCGATCAGACATAGACATTCTTTTATCTAGTACCAAAGCAGGAACACAGAGAGTTGAAAATCAAACAATTGTGTAAGATGCAAACATAAGTAACGATGCCAAAGATTTATGTAACACTGGCTTATAAGACCTAAAATTAATTATGAGTCAATCATGTTTGAAAAATGAAAATATTCTTCAATATGTGTAAAATAATCTATCAGATTTTATCATTAAGTGGTATAAACCACCCCTATAGTTTGCAGCTTCTGTATATGACCTAGTTATCCATTAGTTAAATTGTACAAAATTATAAGTAACTAGCTGCGCTATTAGTAGGATTATTAATTATCCTATAAATATTATAAATACGAAAGTTTGTAAGGATGAGTGTGTGTGTGTTTGTTACTCTTTCACGCACAAACAACGGAACTGATTGCAATGAAATTGGTACGTAGATAGCTGGACAACTGGAAAAACATACCTATAGGCAACTTTTTATCCCGGAATACGGACTTACGCGGGTGAAACCGCGGGGCGCAGGTAGTAATTTATAATAATGATAGTAGGACATCAGTTACTTAATCAGAAAGTTAGGCAAATGTAGTGGTTACTTATCCGTTATTAACTAATGGCAAATAATGGTCGCAAATAACATCAAATATAGTAGCTTATCAGTGACTTGACAAGTTGTAGTCTATAAACTTAACACTTATGGCCTATCAAGTCACGTAGACAAATTTTAAAAGAATAATAAATTAACCAGTAAAATATCCATGTGATAAGACAATTGATTTGAAGTATGTTGGAAACAATTGAAAAATATCTATTATATGTTGTATACAGAATATATAGAAATAGAATATGTTGTATATAAAAATGAGAAAAGCTAAAAAGTAGACTTAATATCTGGCACTAGCTTTCCGTCCCGACTTTACCCGTGGTAAATATATAATAGCACTCGGGGATCACGAACTTTGAAATCAGTATATATTTAATGAGATTAACACGTTCAAACAAACTCTTCATATTTATATTATTACAAAGATAAGAAAGAATATTATGAATTAATTTATGTATATTTCTTTAGTGCACAATCTTAAAAAGAAACACTAAGAATACAATAAACAGAAAAAAGGCTTCATTTGTACAAGAGGCGGCCTTATTGCTTAGCAGCAATCTCTGCTATGCTTTGAATTTTATTTTATTACGTCCTAAAAGCGAAGGAGGCTCACTTCTGACTATTTCTTTAGTTCTATAACTGGATAGCTCAGATTTTCAACTGATTCGTGTGACATTTTGTGTTTATTGGAAATTGCTTTACAATTTGGAGTGCTACACAGGGACACTTCGTTGATCTTTTTTTGTAGAAAATAATTATATGAAATAAGCTCTACTAATGTATTTTTAGAATGTGTTTTATGCGTTATATTAAAATGTTTATTTACATAACTGTATTAGTGTTTTTACCCGTGGGATGAATATAATAAAAAAAAAAATGTTTTTTTTTTACTTTCACTGCACGTTTGATTTTTATACTATAGGAAATTATTAGAAAAAGTATAATGTACTAAAACATTCTTTTTGTTGGGTAATTTCAAAAATATGTGATATTCATATTTATTAAGTCTTTGAAGTAATAGATATTGTAGTCCATATAAGGGAAGATGACCGCCTCCTTGGTACAGTGGTTAACGCGTGAGCTTAGAACCGAGGGGTCCTGGGTTCGATTCCCAGTGGGGACGCACAAAAAAAAAAAATGTCTCGGTCTGGCAGGATACAGAAGGCTGATCACCTACTTGTCCATAAAAAAAATCGATCAGTAAAACAGATGTATATCATCTACCCCATACCCCACCTAGGGGACACGGGACTTCACTTTTATAAGGGAAGCCGCGAGCGAAAAGCTAGATATGAATAAAATATACCTGTTACAAAGATGACATAAACAGCAGGGCTAAATAGTCAATATCGGAGAATCATAAGATGATAATAAATTACGTCCATGGATTTGGGTTTAAGAGATGAATGGAGATTGAGTCTATACTGGATGGATGGATACCATACAATGACGACTCGATGAAACGACGTCAAAACTCGTTGTCACGTGTTTATTAATTTTGGCAGTAGATTAATTTTGACAATCTTCTATCTTTCGTCTTGCGAAATATCAAAATTATAATGTAAATCAAATCTGTTAGTAATTCTAATCCAAAATTAACAAGTGATGATTCTGGAGTAAATTGATAAGTAAAAATTTGGGATGTCTTTGAAAATTCCGGCTCAAATAAACGTCACCATAAACGCACATAAACGATGGGTTAGAACCCTGCATGACGCTCAAGAATTAATTGAAAATGATTCTGCACTTCAGGTAGCTAGCTTTTTTTTTTATACGCCTTAGTAAAAAAGTATGCTGAATGTTGGAGTCGAGCACGAATTGGGCCAGCTCGCACCAAAGCGACAGTACCACATCGTCACAAAAGATTGGCGTTAAATAGTGTCATGGTACTGTGTGTCAGGTGTCGTTTGGTGATTGGGGCAGCCGTAGGCCCGTATCCTATTCCTTACCCTTCCCAGTCCATTCCTTTATTCCCGTCGTCAATGCTATCCTTATCCTTTCTCCCTCACATACATCCATTCATCAAAATACAATATTTTTACAATCTCTCATTTGATATCCATATTGCTACGATAAAAAAATAATATTGCACCATTTTTTTTAATTTATATAGCCCATGTCTTTTTGACCTGACTGACTGACATCGACACCTCATAGTCAAAATCTGTTCAGGAGTTTGCGCGGGAGAGCGTGCCAAAGATATGGACATACGCCCGAAAAACATTATCTTCTTAAGCTTTTACGGTTTACGCTATTTTATTTTAGTCACAATCATCACAATTTGAGCGTTAAAACACACAGAATAAACAATTTTCAGGAGAAAGCTGCCAAAGGCTTTTGGATAAAAGATCGAAGAGTGCCCCCAGAAATTCTTGGAACCACTTATGCAGAATATTGCGATCTCATCAACAGAATGTACGACGCCTACCTCAATAGTGTCCACTTGCAGAGAGCACCCTATATCATAGCCATAATTAATGTTCTTATGAAACGGTAGATATATTTTTTTATAAAGAGAATTAACTATTTTATACTTTTTGGATTATGGATTTATTGAACTAAATACGCGTAGCATTTATTTAGAACTGTTACTAATGAGGGGGCAATGGAGTAGCGTGATTTAAGAAAAGCTGTGTAAAAATTTGTTTTAGGCAAATGAAGAGCAATGGAGGCTTCTGAAATCTCGATTTTATTTCAAATCAATCAATATTCTTTTAATAGAAAATTCTATTTATGTTTTAATTATATGATGATGAAACAGTGATTTATTTCGTAAGTTATATAGTATTTCCGCGGACAGTTCACCAATTTTATTAACTAAATGAATTGAATTAACTAAAAAAAAACCTATTTTGTGTTGTTTGCTGACGTCATAATAATCATTACGTCTAGTATTAATACATATGATATATGAGATTAATCCTACTTCCTATTCTATCCTACTAATATTATATACTGTCCTTCCTACTTCCTACTAATATTATAAATGCAAAAGTTTGTTAGGATGTGTGTGTGTGTGTGTGTGTGTGTGTGTTTGTTACTCTTTCACGCAAAAAGTACTAAACCGAGTTCAATGAAATTTGGTACATAGACAGCTGGGCAACTTGAATAACATACAGGCTACTTTTCATGCCGATATTCCTACAGGATACGGACTTACGCGGGTGAAACCGCGGGGCGCAGCTAGTATTTCAGTATTTTATTGTTTTCAGTATGTACGAGCTACGAAACGAATTAGTTAATTTAATAGTGAATGACTATATTTATGTCGATCAGGCTTTGATAAATACTCGACGGACACCTTTTGATATTCAGGTAATTTTAAAAATAACATTTAACGCCTTCAAATCATATCTCGACCTAATTTTATGCAAGCATCACCAATCTCGGTTCATCCATTCAAAACGTTTCTAAGATACAAACCCAAAATATACAGTCGAAATTAAGTCGAACTGAGGAAGTTTCTTCTTTTGAGTCGGCAAAAAATAAAAAAGGTCTAAGTGAAAAGGTCTCGATGAATGTAATTCTTAAAGTGTATTTGTATGTCCTTCTATAAAGTCGCAACGGAGCGATTTTATAATATGATTTTTGTGTCTGGGTGTAGTTAAGAGGCTGAAGAGTGACATGGGCTACTTTTTATCACGGTAAAACATTCGAATGCAATGTAAATTGGTGATTATCTATTCAACTATTCACAGATAGTTATACCTTACCATTTACCATTGGAATGTAGGGAGGACTCGATGGAGCAATTACTACAAAAGATGTGGACGGATGCTATTGAAAGGAAGAAGGCACCGCCGAATAAGGTAATTATGGACATTCATTAGGTTATTAAATATTCACTTATTTTACAGAAGGCCGGCGTGAAATAGAAGCATACTGCTGTGTTTCGTACGGGGAGGGAGCCGGAGGCCTGTTTCCTTTACCTCATCCTTCCCAGTCCATCCCTTCTTTCCAGTCGTCAATCCTTTCTTTAACCTTTTCCCCTTAAAAGCGGACAGCGTATTCGCAAAGCCACTTACTCTGCGAATATTCATGGGCGGTGGTGATCGCTTACCATTAAGCGAACTACCAGCTCAGCTGCCCATTAGTAGAAAAATAAGAAATGATAGGGAATTCAAGAATAGAGTGGAACCTAAGGATGCGCGTTCCATCTTATGCCACAGTTATGCTTACTATCAGGCGAAATCGTGGCCAAGCGCTAGATTTTCTGGAATACCTAACGTTTTATGTTCCTCATTACATCCCCAGAAAGCCTCTGCGAACTTTTAGTCTTCCAACATGTAGAACAACTCTCGGTTCGAACTGGTCAGTACTGCGCACATTAAAAACATACAACGAAATCTTCCCTAACATCCTGAACTTAATTTTTAGTTTTATAGCATTGAAATGCTTTTAAATATAAATGAGAAATTTTTTTAAGAATAGAAAAAATTCGATCACGGGGCGGGATTTGAACCCGCGTTTCTTGCCTAACCGTAGCAACGCCTAGCCACGTCTTAGAACTATGGATATAAAAAATTACTTCAACTTTGTACCCCATCCTCATTTACTACAGTTATCTGCCTTTTTATTAACACGCTTTTATTAGCTTCACTTGTATGTTTGTATGTATGTATGTAACTCACACCCGTTTTTCTCCCAC